>NC_056744.1:723578203-723768203 GCF_019279795.1 Protopterus annectens
GCCTTACCTTCAACTACTTCTAACTTTTTTCTACCACTCCATTTCAGGAAGGGTCAACTGTATAATTGCTGCTCGGTGTGTCTTAAACCTGAATGTAATGTTATGTATGTTTAACTCTGAAAATAATGTTATGTTTTGTAAAGTGTTTTATAATAAGTTAGTACTATATGTGCTAAATTCTAGTATTGCTTATGATTGTAATCTGCTTGAAACTAGCATTTACTAAATATTCAATGTGAATTATCATCTTAGAGCTTTTCTCCCCGAGCCTCCGCTGAAAATGGACATGTACCAAGTCGGACTATCCCAGTCAACAAATGTAAAATAAATATATATATATATTCACACTATACAACCAAGTCAAACAAATTATCTAAACAGTAAATATTTCTTCAAACTGTCACACACACTTTAGTAAAGTATGAATTTTCACACTAACTAGCTAAGGAACTGAGAGATTCACAAGGCCTAAATAGAAAAAACGGCCATAAAGAAGAGAGAGAAAGATAGCCAACATATATAGATATTAGTGGTAGTGCTAATTTACAACAAGAAAATAAAAAAAAACCTTAATGCAATATATATAAGCTAAATACTAGAAAAATCAAATTCACTGGCCCGAGCTGGTGAATCGCTCCTGATCTGTTGCAGCGACAAACGAGATCTGAGGGAAGCACCAGTGCATCATGGGATAGTGGTTTTCACACTAACTAGCTAAGGAACTGGGAGATTCACAAGACCTCCAGCTGGTTGAAGACCTCGAGCTTTTGCATTAGGCCGAGTTGGAGCCGTGGATCGGCTCTGAACCCATCAATAAGAATGAAAGGCAAGATAAAACAACTTCACATTACTTGTTTGAAATGTGAAAACAATTCGATTTTATCAAAAAGCTTAAGCTCCACCCACTGGAAATTACATGCAAACTTCCAGAGTTCCACTAGAGGGAATGGGAGTGGCTTTGCTCAGATATCCTGGAGCAGACTTTACTCTTTACACCACTGCCTGGGGATAGCTCTTAAATAGCAAGTGCATTCTCAGAAGGGAAAGTGTGCATCCCAAAGGTGATGCAGATAGCTAGGCTGAAAAAAGAGGCAGGGAAGGGAATAAGCTATGCTTCCCAAATGTATCTGACAAGTTTTGACATTCTAGGGTTATTTTAAGGGGTATAGGTAGGCTTGAATATGGGTGGCAAGCATTAATAAATCGGGTCTATATTATATAATCGAACTTTCAAAACTTCAAATCCTATATGTTCGACAACATATGATCGAAGTTCGAATACATAAGAAAAAACAAAAAAAAAAAAAAACAACTTACCTTAATGGTGCAGGCACCACCCCCACACTGCCCCCTACTTAAATATACCAACTCCAAGATCGCACTTCAGTGCAGAAAAGGGAAATTCTCCCATTCTGCACTGAACGACGCCGTTATGCTTAACCTTCGAACACTTGAAATGTCGATAATACGGTGTCGACCATATGACGTTCGACATTTCAGGCGTTCGAGGTTCTAATAGGAACCCTTAATATCCTTTAGAAAATGGGCAAACTGTATAATAAACTTAGATTGGGGAACGAACAACAAGTCCACTGTTTCACAGCAACATATTAAGCTGCCATGAAGCTCATGCACTCAAAAGCAAATGTCTCCCATTTTTTAAAGCTCATTAAAATAGCACTTTTGTTTTGTATTGAGTGTAAAATGAAAGAAAAACTAAATAAAGTAAGTGAATTTGTGTGTGTATGCGTGTGCGGTGCTTATGTGCTTGCATGCATGAGAGAAAGACGGAGAAGACAACAATCTTTAAAAAGGTGAACAATTTAAAAAAGGAGAAAGAAATGCAGGTGTGTGTGTGTGTGTGTGTGTGTGTGTGTGTGTGTGTGTGTGACAGAATAAGTGAGAGGGACAGCAGTGTCTTCAGACTGCAACAATAAGTTTGAAACCCTAATGTCAAGCATAAAATTGACTAACCTTTATCCTTTGTTTTTTCAGCAAATCATCCATTATGCAGGACAGAGCAGTGGTAAAATTAGGTAATTTTTTTCATTCGTCTGATCTGAACAAAACATTTAATGTATATTCACACACACAGACTGGCTGTACCTGATGTAAGTTTGTATTTATATGTATATGTGATTGATTCTGTGCTCGTGCATGCACTCCCATGGCATTCAGAAGCATAGGAACACTTAGTTTGGTATATTATGTGCAGTCTCTTAACGTGCATGCTCCAATTTTTCCTATAATGTCATGTCTGCAGCCACCAGTAACTGACTTTACACTGTCACCTTCTGTCTTCTTTAAAGATACTTAATGTCTCATTTTTATATCCCACATACATGCCCACTACAGTGTCTTAATTGGTTTATAGAGACACAAAAAGAACAGTTAAGTAAGGTAACAAGCAACAGACATTGTACGGCTTCCTTGGTTTACTTCACTGGCATAGTTTTATTTTCATTCTTGTAGTAGAAAAGTGTAAAGCATTACCCAGCAACATCACCACACAAGGTAAAAATTAAGAGATCAGAGATCAGCATAGGTTCACAAGTAGTTACTAAGCATGCAGACCAGGAGACCACTGAAGAGCCTAGCCCAAATTCCCAATTGCCCCAAAGCAATGTCTGTTTAAGTGACTAGCTCAAAGTCGTGTAGTTGGTAAATGAAGGCTGAGAGAATCAAATCCTGTAGCTCGTTAATAGCTCATTGTCTTAATCCTCTAAACTAAATGCCACAGCATGCACACCACTATTATAAATACCACTCACCAAAGACCGAACCTGGCAGCTGTACAGCTAAAGTCTAACAATCTTGTGGTGTATGCATCAGTGTGATTAAACTCCAAATTCAGGAAATGGTCAATTTTAAGAAACTTTTTGATGTAAGAAAGGTGCTTCCAAGTTTTGTAGTGTATGGAGCACGGTCATTATGATCTATCTGGAAAAAAAGAAATCAGTTAAGCAAGGAGTATTTAACATTTGTTAAGACTGGATCTCATGGGATAGATTAAGTATCTTACTAGGCAGTTAAACATGCCAGTACTGGCCAACAAACAGGGGTAGAAAAAAAAAAAAAACAGGTATGTTTCTACCTGCTGTCTGTGCTGATAATGTGTCCCTCATTGACTCATCTAACTGGAGTGTGTTACTGACTTTTTGACAGTGCCAAGCGCTTTATAGCTTTGAAGGCCAGCAAATCAGTTAGTGTTTTTTTTTTTTTTTATTAGTAGCACATGAAGCAGCAGATAATTCTTTGTAGTGCATGGAACTTTATGATTATGATTGGATCTCCAATAATAACCCTTTATTACTTTTTCTTGGTATGTCTTTGCTGTCTAGGTGAAATTTCTTGGCATCCATGTCTCAAACACATAAGCATGTTAAGACAGATGACTCATTAATCTTCTATGTTAAACACCATTCAGTGTTGTTAAGCTCTATTATCATGACAGAGCATAAACAGGGTTGAGAAGCTAAAACAACTTTAAAAGCTGTAAATAAGACTTCAAAACTGCCACATGTTTGTGTGTATGGCAGTGTAAAATGTAGAAAGTACAGCTGTGTACACTTACCATAAATGTAGATGTTAGAGAGTGTATTCACTGTTGCAGTCATTACATTTGGGTAATCCTGATGGCAGGTTGCCCTCAGTCGGCCTGAATTCCAAAGTCTTGGATCCTGCGTCGGCTGTCGTTGCCCCTTCCCTGACATCAGGTCATCAAGGGTATAAAAGAAGCAGCCAACGCCATTTTCTTTAGGTTTTTCTTGCCCCAGATGTCAGGTGCCCCCAAAAAGGTAGTCAAAATTGATATCTATATATAACGTAGCATGCAGCAATACAAACTTTAACTTCATCCACAAGCAAATACACCACATAGGTTCCATCAGAAGAAAAGGGGGGATGGCGGGTGGGTAACCTGGACTGCAACAGTGAATACACTCAAACATCTACATTTATGTTAAGTGACATCAGGGAAGGGGCGACAACAGCCGACGCAGAACCGAAGACTTTGGAATTCAGGCTGACTGAGGGCAACCTGCCAGCAGGATTACCCAAATGTAATGACTGCAACAGTGAATACACTCGAACATCTACATTTATGGTAAGTGTACACAGCTGTACTTTCTACATTTTACACTGCCATAAAACACGAAACACGAAGAACATCAGCTTTTCAGAAGATCAAATATGTGTTTCACTTCTGGATGATGTCTGGAAGACCGCAGTAAATCTGTTACACCATTTGTTCCACTCTAAAGCTGAGATTGATTAGTATGTCTCATGCACATAAAGTGGTTATTAAATGGAGACCTGATCAAAATTCTCTTGCCCATCACAGCCTCATGAGCAATAGCCAATGCCATCTCCTTCAATTGTTTTAACATACTTTCTTGGTACTGAATCGCATAGCTGTAGCATTACAGCCTTAGTACCTTAAGTAGCTAATGTACACACTTTCTTTTGGAATCCATTGTCCATTACTCTGCTTCCCCTGTCATTGGGCAAAGGGGCAGGTTTAAGACAAAGCAGATTACAGCCCACAGAGGCATCTAACAATGACGTGAGAATTCTTAAGTGTTTGTGCCACTACTGCACCTTGCAGAAAACATTTTTGGGGGGGGGGGGGATAGAGGGTTCAGCATCCAACTGCAAAAACTCTCAAAAACATCCTCAACGGCCTTCATTACAGAAAGGAAGGCGGTAGATGGCTAAAGATTTGGACAACTCAAAAATCAGTCCAAATATGGAGAAGAAACTGTTTTCTCAAAGTCTTGGTGCCATGTGCCATAGGAGACTGTACATGGCCTGAACAGTTAATTCCCTTTACTTTTTCCTTTTCCCTCTTCTATTGAAATATCAAACCTAAGAAGGACATAGTAGGTTTAAGAGCCACTGTAAGACTGGACTCTGCAGGGTGGTTAGCATTACTTTGAAAATCTGTAAAACTTAAGGAAAGTGGATAAAGTACTACAAACATGGGCGTGGCAGACAGTAAACAACATAATCAGTCTTCACTTATCTGGAAAACTGATTGACAAACAATATAAGAGAAAGACACCATGCAGGGAGCCAAACTATTAGGCACACAATCTTCAAACACTAATCAGGAAAATGTGTTCTTTAGCCTGCAGTATCAAGTGTTGATTCATGTCACACTGGGACAGAGACAGTGGATGTCTGGGAACTAGCGTTTGGCAGCGGTGCAGTAGGAGTCCTCTCAGGCACCCACCCAAGGATTAAAGCTGCCAGCCTTCTATCTGCCTTCAGAGAAGTTAGCAGAAAGGGCTTCTACTGTACCAAGGTCATTAGTATAGGGTGTATGAACCTGGGTCTTACGGCTCTCGAAGGCCAACAGGGTAACAATGGTCTCTCACACCCTACTTCTTTTGCAACCTATTTATGTGTTTCCATTGGCTGTAACTCATTTAACTTTTTTTTTAAAGACCAATTTCTCAGAGGAATGTTAGCTTACAGTTTGCCTTTTGATCGACAGTAGGGGCCGACATTCCTGCTAAAGTGACCAGATTCCGACAGTCAAAGATTTTCAGCCTTCTGGAGTAAGTGTTCATATGAAGTGTCATACAGTGCTCCCAATTTCACAAATCTCGATATTCACCTAGAAAATGAACATTGCCTGTAAGGAGTACAACATGTAATGTGTCAGTCTTCCACAGGTGCATTTACTGGGTCTGAAGCAGTATACAACAAGAGACAAAAAAAAAAAAAAAAAAAAAAAAAAGTGTAATTGCAAGACAGTAATCAGTAAACTATAAAAGGCAAAAAGTGACTTATTAGATCTCTTTCAAAAAGTTTGCCACTAAGCACCTGACAAACTTGTGTAAGATGGAGTGACCATTGGTCACTCAATCTTACACAAGTTTGTCAGGTGCTGACCATACACTTCAGCAGTAATATAAGAAATGAAGACGGCATAGGTTATTTTGCTTTCTACATGGTTGAAAGCTAAAGTCATCATGGAGGTACCTATAATGACAGGACATCCATACTGCTCTTGAAATCTGGGGGACTAATTTCCATCCATTCTGAATTTAACACTGAACCTTACGACGAAAGTGCTTTTTCTGAACACTTGCATAACTGGTAAGGGTAACCTGGACTGCAGCAGGGTGATCACTAGAACATCTACATTTATGGTAGGTACAAAATTGTACTATGTTCATCGTGTTACCCTGCTGCAGTCATCACACTTGGGTTGAATCCCAAAGCTAAGGTAGGGGGGAGGTATCATAGAGGGTTAGTGGAGGCAATAAGGCCCTGCAGAACTGCAGTGGCGAAGCCCGTCCTGGACTTAGAGTAAAGAGGTAAGTGATAGTGTTTGGTAAAGGTGTGTACAGAACTCCAAGTTGCAGCTTCTAAAATCTCCTTGGTTGGAACCCCCTGAGAAAGGCTGTAGGAGGTAGCTGTTGCCCTAATGCTAATGGTAGCAGAAACTGGTTTCCCATGATGGGTATAGCAGAAACGTATGCAATGACCTATCCATTTAGAAATGGTTTGCTTAGATATAGCCTTCCCTTGAGAAGCTGTAGCATAGGATACAAAGAGCTGGTCAGTTTTTCTGAAAGCCTTAGTTTTGCCCAAGTAGAAACGAAGCTGCCTGAGAATGTCCACGGAATGCAGGAGTCTCTCACCTTTGTTCTGTGGATTGGGGAAGAAGGTGGGTAAGTGGATGGTTTGATTTAAAGCTACACTGGAAACCACCTTAGGCATAAGCCTTTCTGGTGCTTGGCCTCCTGGCTTCCAGAATAACATCCAGAACTATTTGTGAAAGAGGAGCTGGTTGGATGTTTAGCTGATTTGCCATGCAGACAGATTTAAAGTTTTGAGCTGGCTGTGAAGAATCTGTTTGTTTTGTTGTGTGAGCAAATGGGGTATTTGAGGCAATATCCATGGTGGGCTGTGGGCCATATTTTTCAATAGCGGGTACCAGTGCTGGTGTGGCCAGTCTGGGGCTATGAGAATAAGTCGTGGTCTCTCCTTTTTGACCTTCAAAAGAACCTTTGTGAGGAGAGGTAATGGAGGGAAGGCATATGCTGTCAGGTTTTTCCAACTGAAAACTGTCCACTTTCCAAGCTTGATGGTGAAATGTCCTTGTACAAAATTGTCAGTTGATAGTTTTGAGGACTGGCAAACAGGTCTAGGTTTGGAAGGCCCCATTTTTGAGTTATTGCAAATATTTGTGGATCTAGTTTCCACTCGTGGGGATCTTTGATGTTTCTGCTGAGGTCGTCTGCCAATGTGTTCTTCTGTCCTGGCAGGAATTGAGCTTGTAACTGGACTTGGTAGGCCACAGCTATGTTCCATAAGATCATTGCTTGTCTGCATAGAGGGTAGGAATGTGTACCCCCCTTGTTTGTTTATGTACCACATTACTGTGGTGTTGTCTGTCTTTATTGCAAGTGTCCTGGATGTAATAGATCCTTGAAGGCTGTCAGAGCTTTCTGTATAGCTAGCATCTCTTTTTGATTTATGTGCAGATTTCTTTGATCTGCAGTCCATAGGTCTTGAATGCATTGTCCTGCCATGTGTGCCTCCCAGGCGTAGTCTGATGCATCTGTTGTGATAGTCTGCCTGGCTGGGGGCAAGGTGAAAGGCTGACCCTTGTTGAGGTGACATGCCTGTGACCACCATAGAAATTCCTGTTGCAGGCAGGGAATGAGAGATATCATTGTGTCCAAGCTGTGGCTGTGTCGAGACCATACGCTTTTTAGGTACCACTGTAATTTCCTCATATGCAGCTTTGCAAATGGTATTATTAGCATGCAAGATGCCATGAAGCCCAAAGCCTGCAGAATTTTTCTTGCAGTTAATTGGGTCTTTGTTGCCATTGTCTTGAAATATTGAGTCGGTTGTAGTTGCTTGTCTGGCGTAAGATAAGCCTTCTGGGCCGTTGTATTCAAGCTGGCACCCAGGAATGTCATTTTTTGTGAGGGTACTAGTTTTGACTTCTTTTTGTTTACTGTGTACCCCAGACAAATCAGTAGATGCTTTACAAAGGTCAGATGATGTAAGAGAATGTCTTTGCTTTCTGCTTGAATGAGGCAGTCATCCAGGTATGGATATATTTGAATTCCTCTTTGTCTGCAGTATGCAATTACTGGTGCCAGGCATTTTGTGAAAACTCTGGGCGCAGTAGATAAGCCAAAAGGCAGTGCAGAGAATTGGTAATGGGTTGAACCTGCAATGAAACGGAGGTATCTTCTGCAACTTTGTCTGATAGGGACATGCAGGTATGCCTCCCTGAGGTCCAACGTTACTAGCCACGCTTCCTTGCCCAACATGGGAAGTAGCTGCTGTAGTGTTAGCATCTTGAATTTGGGTACTTGTAAGTAAGTGTTTAGAATTGTTGTAAGTAAGTGTTTAGAATTGAAAGGCCCAGAATTGGTCTCCAGGCATTGTCCTTTCTGGGCACTAGAAAGAGTCTTGAGTAAAATCCTTGCCCTTGCTCTCGAGTAGGTACCAGTTGAATGGCTCTCATGTCTATGAGAGCTGTAATTTGCATTTGTCCCTCTGCCCAATGATTTTGTGGCAGGTTTGGCATTCCTCTTTTCATTGGCAAAGTGTGAAAGTGGAATCTGTATCCTCGTAAAATTATGTCCAGGACCCATTTGTCCTTTGTGACAATGTGCCAGTTGTCTGCAAAAAGTGCGAGTTTTCCCCCCAAGGGGGCTGTCAAGAGAGTATTGCTTGGCCAGATGAGGTGCAGAGTTTGCCTTCTGGTGGATTGAGACCGGTCTTCTCCTCCCTTCTGTGTTGTAGTGCCCCATTGGCGAGGTTTATACTGGGCTTGTGGTTGTCCTCTGCCCCTTGGGCGTCTGTATTTACCCCTCTGCGGTATGTCAGTGGCTGGAAAGGACCAATTTTTTGTTGGCCAGTTTCTGCTGAAGCGAGGGAGTTGTACTTGTAGGAAATCTTTGACTGTCTGCATAGATTTTGCCTTATCTTCCATTTTCTTTAAAACTTCTTCTGCTTTAACTCCAAAAAGAACATCCTGATGCAAGGGAGCATCTAGTAGTTTTGCTTTAACATGATCAGGCAGAGTTTGTTCCTTTAACCAAGCATGCCTACGTACAACAGACCCAGTGACAGCTGCTCTGCAGGAGGCCTCCAAAGAATCAAACCCACATTGTAAGGTATGTTTGCCCACCTGCTCAGTGGCGTGCAACAGATCCTGTACTTCTTTCAATTCAGATTGTTGAGGGAGAGTGGTTATTCTTTGCTTTAACTGAGAGATTAGAAATTGCTGATACTTAAGCATATGAAATTGACAATTCAGTGCCCTCATGGCTAGTGTGGCTGAGGTGTAAACCGTTTTTCCCCCACCTGTCTAGTGCTCTGGAATCCCTCTCAGAAGGTACTGGGTTTTTAGCCATAGAAGCCTTAGCCCCCTTGGGACCCTGGGAGATGGTCTCTGGGTCAGCTACTGGGCTTTTGTAAAAAAATTTGTGGGAATCAGGCACTCTGTAGTATCTGTCAGGCTTAGCCAGAGCAGGAGGTAGAGAGTCTGGGTTGAAACTGGATTCTAAATAGACATCATCCACAATGTGCAAAACTGGTGGGATGGCAAGTGGTCTATGTTGGGGGAGTAAAAGAAACTCTCTGAGCCTTTTCTTTGAATCAGAGTAGTCTTGACCTTCCCAGTGAAAATGTTCCCTCATAGTGTGTAAAGTTTCCCCAAAGGAGTAGTCTTCGGGAGGAGAAGCTGAGGGAATAGAGTCCTCAGCATCAGAATCTTCATAAGGAGAGAAGGAATAGTCTTGGTCCTCAGAGGAATCTGAAGAAATGGACATTTGCTCAGAGGAAGCATAATCTTCCTCTTGTCTAGGCCTTTTGTCAGGAGGAGGCTGTGAACCTCTGATTAAAGAAATCAAATCTTCATCCATTTTGAGCATCTGTTTCTTAGGCATAGGGCCTTGAACAGGAGACTGAAGTGCAGTCCTTTTAGATTTAGAAGGAGTCTTCGACTTAGAAAACGTTTTAATGGTGAGAGTCTGTCTGAAAACGCCTTCAGAAACCGATGGTGTTTCTGTAGCACCGATGTCTTTTGAAGGAAAGTCGTCGGAAGGGCCTGAAGTAAAAGGCTGCATCAGCCTTGTACATTCCGTCAAAATTTCCATAGCGGTCTCGGGTTCCAGATCTGCGGTAGTCAGGGGCTGCATCGGAGCCTCACTGAGGACCGGAGAACCGGAGACCGGATCAGTCGAGGCCTCGGAATCTGGCTTAGGCCTGGGCTGTCTGTCCTTATCCCTGCGTTTTTGTGCACACCAGTAGTCGGTTGCTCCGACGGCATGGTGTAGATAAATTTCCTACCGAAGTAGTGTCATGCGAAATCAAAGCATCTTTTAATAGTACACTTATTAAACCTAGCACAAAACCGACAAGAAGTGACGTTGTGGTCTGGGCCTAGGCAAGGTATACAATAAGAATGAAAATCCTTATGAGGTATTTGCTTCCCACAAGAAATACAATTGTTAACTTTTTCTGACATCGGTCTGAGGCAAGAAAAGTTTCCCCAACGGGGTACTTAGCTTTACAGAAGACTTTGGTCTGAAATTCGAATTCGAAAATCTCAGGAGTTGGCCGACCGGCACTTGCGAACTACTTCTGCTTCGGGCACCGCGCGGCAAGAAAGGCTGAAGAAAATGGCGTTGGTTGCAATATATATACCACTGGCGCACTGACGTCAGGGAATAGGCGACAGCAACCGACGCCAGACCAAGACTTTGGAATTCCGGCTGACTGCGGTACCGCCTAACGACAGGATAACCCAAGTGTGATGACTGCAGCAGGGTAACACGATGAACATCCTAAATCACAGTAGCAGTTTCACTACTGCCATACCTGCACATCAGAAGTCTGCAGTACTGTTGACAAACTGCTACTAATATATCAGTTACACTAGTCTAGTTTCAATCAGATCACTAATGACGACAGGAAAAATAAAACATGTTCTAATAAAGCAGAACAACTATTTCTATAAATACATTCTTTAGTCTCAAGTTTTTTTTTTTATGCAAATGGCGCCAAACCCTTAAGAATTTCAAAACATGACGGAGAACATCTTGCCACCAAAACAGAAGACATCACTGTATACAAAATAGAATACAGGAAGTACTTTTGTGTGGGGGGGGGGGTGTTTACCCTTCTGCTTTCTCTAATGGAAAAGGCGGAATCCTCTACAACTCCCCCAAACAAAATACATTAACTCTAAAGTCACAGTAGACAAAAGACTAGGTTTTGCTCTGTAGCAAAGTATTCTCTTCCATCTTCAACATGTTACGACCTTGGAGTAAGTACATTTACTTCACAAGGATACAAGTAGCACACATAATCTACATCACAGGGAGTCGATATCGAGTAGAGAGACAATTATCCAAACTAATTGGGGCCCAAGGTAATTCAGATAATCAAACTGTTCGGATAATCAAATGTATAATTGAACCAGATAACATTAAACAAGAAAAATACAATAAATTTATTGTAAGTACAAAACGTTACAGTATTATTGTAGTACAACCTCAAAAAACACACACAAGCGAATACGTATAATGTTTACATATTCAAACTATTATTTTTCCTACTCAAAAACTTTGGAACGCTGCATTCAGATAACTGACATTTCGGATAACTGGCATTCGGATAATCAACTCCCTACTGTAGCTATATACAAGTTTAACTGTTGTTATACTTTTAACATTTCAATGTATTTTTTCTATATTATGTTTGATATTCAAAAAACAAAACAGCTAAACACATGAAGGTACTGAAAAAAAGACCAGTGTTCACCGACTCCAGCAGAATGTTGAACCTACTTCAATGGAGCTGTTCTTCTGCCTGGCTCAAGCATCAGCAAAAAAGTTTCACTGACCTAAGCTCTTGCTAATATTTGGCTCTGTGGTACAGAGGGATTGAGCTCTGACTGTGACCCAAACAACCCGAATTTGATTAGCAGTGAATAAGCCAGACACACAGGGAGAAGACTGAACAGGCATGGACTGCTGTCTTCTCATCAGGTAAGTGGAAGGGAAGTGTGTATTTTGGGGCACACTGGGTAGATGAAATTCCCCTGGTGAAGACCAGGAAAATTAAAAGTCATATACTCACCATAACTAGGCATCTGTATTGTCCATATTCATTCTTCCTCAACCCATGGGTTTGGATCTGATCTTCGGATTTGACTCGGCCTCATACTCCAGACTTTAGATCCAACTCGCAAGCTTCTCCCTCTACCCACAATGCCTTAGTCCATCTCCATTACCTCAAATTGAGTTTGTTACCATTAGTTCCACATAGCTTGACAGAAACAGGACAGGCTGACCGAAAAAGGAAGGGCTCAAATCCGGAACAGTTGGTTCTACAACATAGTCCAAGACGTTTCTCCAGAAACTGAAGGATGGGAGATGAATGGGAAGTTGAGGAAGAATGAAAATGGACAACACAGATGCTTAGCTATGGTGAGTACACAACTTTTAAATCTGATGTCCTTTTCATTCTTCCTCAACCCATGGGACAGAGACCCCAGCTACATTGATCTGTGATGGTCCTCATGGAAGGATATTCTGTAGTACCACCGAACCAAAGGAGGCTCTGTTTCTAGAAATAATGTCCATTTGTAATGAATAACAAAGGCATGAGCATTGGACCATTTGGCTGCAGCGCAAATATCAATAGATACGCTTGACTGAAAAGCAGAAGCAACAGCCATGGATCTGGTTGAATGAGCTTGACAGGCTTGGGTAACAGATCCAAAAAATACAATCTCTAATCCATTTGGCTAAAGTGACTTTAGAAACTGGGCACCACAGTCTTTTTGTTGAAAAGGAGACAAAAGTTGATCTGATTTGTTCTGTCCTGTGAAGATAAAACACAATTGTCTAGGCACATTAAGGAGATGAAGCATGTACTCTCCTTTATTTGAAAAATTTGGAAAGAAGACTGATAAATGAATGGATTGTGTAATGTTATTTTCAGAAGCTACTTTGGGTAAAAGGGAAGGGTTTGTCCAGAAGGTAAACCTATCTTTATGGAAAATCATGTAAGGGGTGTTTGAAGAAAGAGCCTGGAGTTCAGACATCCTCTTTGTAGAAGTAATGGCTACGAAGACAACTGTTTACCATGAAAGGAATTTAAAATAAGTTTTAGCTTAAGGTTCAAAACGTTTCTGAGTTGGACCTTGTAGTACAATTATGAGATGCCAGGGAGGTGAAGGATCCTTTACTGGTGGTCTGAGAAGAAAAATACCCTTTTGGAATGCTCTGCATAATTTGGACGAAGCCAAGGAATACTTTCGGTCTCCTGTGTGAAAATTAGAAACAGCTGCTAATTGCAGTTTAATTAGTGAAACTAGCTCCTTTTAAAATTACTGCTAAAACTTCAAGTACTGCAGAAACTGGAGCAGAAAATGGGTCAAGCTCATTATTCAAAACCTAAAGGGAGACTTCCACTTGCTCTTGTAAACTTTCTTAGTAGATTCTTTTTGTGAAGCCAAATATAATAGTACACACACGAGAAAAAAGCCTGGGCTGTCTAACCATTACTGGAAGTGGAGAGACCATGCCGTTGGTTTGAGGGCCTGGATACTGGGATGTTGGATCACTGCTGGATGAGAGAAGAGATCCGCAGAAGGCTCCAGTGTTCATAGAGGATAACGAAGATGAGACCATAGAAAGGGTAACCATACCGGTTGATGCCAGTAAGGGGTAATGAGGATGACAGAGCTCTTCAACCAACTTGCTTTCTGCAAAAATTTTGGAATCAAAGAGGGAGATAAGCATAAAGGAGACCGGTGGGCCAGATGTGGACTACAGCCTCTCTGTGACTCCCACTGAGGGTGGGTAACAGAAAAGTACCTGCTGCACTTGTTGTGGGGAAGACGCAAAGAGGTTGCAGCAAGGTTGGACCCAAAGACAGAAGATTCTTTCTGCCACAGACTGAATGAGAGACCACTAATGAGGCATCAGGATGGATCGGCTTAGTTTGCCTGCTAACACGCATGTTTTCCCCAGAATGTGCACTGCAACTAGAAAGCAGTCGGATGAGATCACCCATTCCCACACTCTCAAGGTCTCTCTGCATTGGAGGTAACATAAAGTTCCTCCTTGTTTATTGATGTATCAAACCAAATACATGTCGTCGGTCTGAAGGGCAGTAGTCCTTAGAGGAACAGCATCTTGAAATAGCTGCAACGCAAATATGACTGCTCTCATCTCTAGTACATTGGTCTCTTGAGGGGACAACATACCTTCAAACATCCTTCCCAGGAAATGCCCACCCCACCCCAGCTGGGAAGCGTCTGATGTCACTGTGGCCATTAGAGGTGGTAAAACAAAATGTCTGCCTAGAGGAATGTCATCTGACTGAAACCACCACTGAATATGTTATTTGCAAATTGGGAGTAAGCTTCACTGGAAAGGATAGGGGTCAACACAGAATGGACCACTGAACATCTAGAGTCCACTGAAGGACAAACAAAGAAACGTGCCAAGGGAAACAATACAATGGCTGCTGCCACAGATCCTAGTACATGAAGAACTGATCCTGCTAGTGGAGATGGATGGGAAATAAGTAGATGAGCCAGATTCCTGATAGCATCACTACCACCTGATCGCATATCCACTACCTGTGATGTTGCATCCAGAAGTGTACCAATGAACGCCAGGCTCTGGACGTCTGTTACGTTTCGTTTGATTTGGTATAATTTATTGTAATCCCCAGTGACTGGCAAATCTGGAGCAAATAGTCCCTGGAATGTAGTAGGAGACGTTTGGAGGGGGTGGAGAGGAGCCAGTCATCCATATATGGAAACACTCTGAATCCTTTGAGTCTCAGATGAACAGCCACCGCTGCCATGCATTTAGTAAACACCCTAGGGACTGTGGGAAGTTCAAAGGGCATGACTCTGAATTGGTAGTGACTGGCTCCAATAGTGCCTGTCTATTTTGATGTGATAGTATGCATCCTAAAGATCTATGGAGCACATCCAATTATCCTAGTGAAAAAATGGCAGGATGAACTGTACAGTGACCATTCAGAACTTCATACTTTTCACATACTGATTCAGTTTGCCTAGATCCAAAATTGGTCTGAGGTTGCCTTGTCTTCTTGGGCACTAAAAGAAACAGAAGTAAGTTCCAAATTCTATTTGGTCTGGCGGGATGTTTTGGATGACTCTTTCTAGCAGCTTTTGAATTTCTTGCGCTGTCTTCCCTCTGCCTGTCCCTATTCCCTTTCATCAGAAAGTTTCTTCCTTTTGTGAAAGGGAAGTTGGAAAAATGAAATTAAATGGCCTCTGATTATATTTAGTACCCAGGTATATTTTATGTTTGCCCAGGCTTCTAGGTGCAAGGAAAATCATCCCCAGACTGCCTCCTGAGATGGACAGTTGGCAGTGCTTCAGGAGAGCTGGAAGGATCTGTCCAGAAAGGAATCCTGGAAACCCTGTTTCTTCGGGCCTCCTCTGCCTCTAGGGCAACGTCTTCCATTAGCATTTCCTCCTCCAACTCTGGAGAAATTGTCCCCGAATGGATCTCGGAAAGGTTCCCGAGATTTTCGGAATCATATTTTTCTTACTGCCTATCTGATTCCTGGAAAAGATCCATTGAGGGGTAGAAAACTTGATTCCCATGGGAGACAGTCTTTCTATCTTGTTCACTGCAGGTAAGCATCTCTTTTACAGATGGCCCAACTAAGGATGTGCCATTGAATGGGGGCATTTATGAAGAACATCTTAAAAGGATCCTCTAAGTTGCCTAGCCACATCCAGGCATGTCTCCTTATGGTAATCCTTGATCCAGTTGCTCATGAGGTGCCTTTAGCTGTGTGAGAAATCCACCTCATTGAAGCATTTGATATAAACAAGAGACTGGCCAGCTGTGACGATGTCTTTTTGAAACTGTCTGCAGACATGGACTTATAGTATTTGACAGCTTTTGGGTCAAAGCTCTCTGAGGTCTTGTGAAGTCTGCCAGGTAATTGAGACCTCAGGGCAAAGGTTGCCGAGGCAAAAAAGTCTTGCTTTCTGAATCTGTCCAATGCTCTAGACACCCTGTTTGGTGGATGGAAAGAAGAGCTCTGTTCTGCTAGCTCTTTCCTGGTGGTTGCAGCCACCACCATAGCATCAACTAGGACTCCTTTGCTCCAGCGAGGTCTGTCTTTTGGAGGTACTAAAAATTTGTCAGGTCTCTTCGGGATCAGTTTGACAGTATCCAGCTCCTTCCAAGCCTGGTGGGAAACTAAATCGAGTTCATCCATGGGGGGGGGGGGGGGTAACGCAGGCCATAGGCGAACTAGAACAAAAGCTTCCAAAAACACGGATTCTTCCAGAGGAGGCCTTTCAGAAGACCAGCCACTTTTCTGTCCAAGGATCTCTAATAGGTCTCTGAAGGAAATGTCATCTGAAGGTGATCTGGAAGCCATTCTCCTTCATCAAAATCAGTATCCTCCATGACAGATTCCTTGAGAGAATGCATGTGCCTCCTCTTGCAAGTTCTCTCCCAATGCAGGGTGGTATCGGAAGAGAAAGGGGATTTCCTATACTCAAACTGACTGGACACTTGTTGGAATAGGCTGTCCCTGTGGAGTAGGTCTGATGGACTCAGAGCTCGGTGCAGTCCAGGAAACAAGGGTAGGATCCAAAAAATGAGACGGCGGTTCTCTGGAGAGAGAAAAGGCCCTTTACACAATCTCAAAAGGCAGACAGACCCAAAGAAGCATCAATCAGCCAAGTCGGAGCCAAAGCTCGCAGCAGAGACGGATCTTGACCACTCTCGGATCTCTGCCTCGAGGGTGGAACAAGACCTGAACTATCCAGGGCCGAGGCTCCAAGCAGCAGGGATGGATCCAACAACATCAGAATCTATCTCGGCCCCATGAATATGACACCATCGGTTCAGCTCTGGAACCTGTTCGGTTGGAATCAGAGTGAAACCATTCAGCATTACCGTTGGGAGTCTAAGACTAAATTTTCCACAGATCTGACTCAGACCTCTCAGGGATATTGGATCCTGGTACTCCGAAACAACTGGATACATTGGAGAAGGAGATAAAGTAACTTTGGATGTAATAGGAAACAAAGATTCAACAGGAAATGGAGTTGGTAAGACCTCCCATCTGGAACTGAGCTGAGAAATGTTCACATCATCCTATCCACATCCACTTCTGACCAGCTTCTGGAGGAAGCAGGGATTGGGGCTTAGAATATTTCTTTAGGTGTTTGAAGCAATAGAGAATGCAGAGTAGGTGATATGGGCTTAATTACATATTGTAGAGTAAGACTTCTGTGCCAGGGGCAGGCTTCAGATCAGAGGATGGTGCAGAGGATGGTGCCATGAGTCTGACTGAAATGACAATCGGATCCAAAACTTTCAGATCAGATGGTTTCAGATCTGTGGATTGGGTTTTTGGATCTGAAAGTGTTGGATCCAAAGATTTTTGGCTCTTGGAAGGAGGCTTCAACACCTGGGGGACTTTGGTGGAGAGCACTTTCTGTGCTCCAAAGGAGCAGAATTGCTGATTTTGGAGAGGGTTCGAGTCTCAGAAGTAGGTATAGCAGGAAGACCTCAACTTATTATGCCAACTGGCCAAAGCCCTTGGATTAAAGGCTGAATGTATAGTACAACTGGTGTCCAAATGACTAGCTCCAAGACAATATTACGCACTCCTTGTGGGCATCCGAATTAGGGATTTTATGCCCACAAGAAGTACATCTTAAATCCTGCATGCTTATCTTACATGGTAGGCAACAGAACAAAAGGTAACAATTAAGCTTTTTTTTTTTTTTTTAAGTAAGAGAAAGAGAGAGTTTAATTACCAAAAATGGTAATTTAAAAAAGAGATACTCTACAGAAAAAGGTAAGCAGAATTACCAACAATGGTGATAAATTACTATTTAGAAAATTAGAAGGAAGTCCCAACATCCTGTGAGAAACTAAGGAGGATAGAAATAGATAAATTCAGCTAAAGATAAAGTTTTAACTTTTAAGTTTTAAAGTGGGAAAAATGTTGAATTAACTCACGTAATGCTCAAGAGGAAAGTACAGTTGTGTACATTTACCATAAATGTAGATGTGTGAGTGTATTCACTGTTGCAGTCATTACATTTAGGTTATCTGCTTGCAGTAGCCCTCAGGTCGGCCTGATTAACAAAATCTTGGGTCCTGCATTGGTTGCTGTCTCCTCTTCTGTGACGTCAGGTCATCAGGGGTATAAAACATGCAGCCAATGCCATTACATCAGTTTTTCTTGCCCCAGATGTCAGGTGCCCCCCTAATAGAAAGCAATTAAATATATCAAAAATACAAGGTTATACCTCTAACAAAAAAGCAAATACACCAAAAAGCTTTTAAGCATAGTAAAGGAAAGTAGAGATAAAGTCAAAAGAAGTCAGGGGGCTGGGGGAGGGTAACCATGACTGCAACTGTGAATACACTCGAACATCTACATTTATGGTAAGTGTATACAACTGTACTATGTTCTTCATGTTTCACTGTTGCAGTCATTACATTTGGGTATATTCCCAAAGCTAAGGTTGGGAGGAGACATTTAAATAGCATTAGGACCAGCTATAAGGCCCTGCAAGACTGCAGTGGCAAAGCCAGCCCTGGATTTAGAGAAAATTGGTAAATGATAATACTTGGTGAAAGTATGTACAGAACTCCAAGTAGCAGCTTCTAGGATGTCCCTGGTAGGGACGCCTCTGAGAAAGGCTGTAGAGGCAGATGCAATGGTAGAGTGGGGTCTGATGCCCTGTGGGATAGGTTTTCCATGGGGCTTGTAGCAGAAATGAATGCAATGGCCTATCCATTTAGAAATGGTTTGCTTTGAAATAGCCTTCTCCTCTGTCCCTGCAGCAAATGCCACCAGCAGTTGTTCAGATTTCCTTTGAGGTTTAGTCCTGTCCAGGTAAAATCCAAGTTTAGTCCTGTCCAGGTAGAATCCAAGGTGTCTGTGCACATCTAAGGAGTGCAGTATCCGTTCCCCTTTATTCTGTGGATTAGGAAAGAAGGTTGGCAAATGAATGGACTGAATAAGAGCCACACTGGATACCACCTTGGGCATGAAGGAGGGATTGGTTCTGAGGGACACCCTGTCCACATGAAAGATGACGAAAGGCTCCACTGCCATAAGGGCCTGTAATTCAGATACCTTCTTGCTGATGTGATTGCTAAAAGGAACGCCGTTTTCCAAGAAAGACATTTTAAATCTGCAGTAGCAGCTGGCTCGAAAGGAGAAAGAGTGAGTTTCTCCAAGACAAAGTTAAGTCCCAGGCTGGAGTTGGAGCTCTCCTGGGTGGCCTTAAATTTTTGGCCCCTCTGAGGAACTGTTTGAGCAGTCGGTGAGAGAAGAGGGGAGGTTGTGTTATAATGAGATGAAATGGCTGAGGCATGAATTTAGATGGAGGAAAAGGACAAGCCCTGTGAAGCATCTCAGTTAGGTATTGTAAAATCTGAGGTAAATTGGGCGCTGCTGTGCTCATCCCTTGAGATTGGTTCCAGGCACAGAATCTTTTCCATCTTGCAGCATAAGATTTTCTAGTACTAGGCCTCCTTTCCTCCAAAATGATATCCATCACTGGTTTACTGAGGGATGGTAAAGGAGAAATTAGGTAATTAGCCAGGCTGCTAGGTTCAGTGTTTGAAGCTGAAGGTGCAGTATCCAGTTCTCCTGCTGAGACAACAGGGAAGGAGTCTCAGGCAGGTGCCATGGGGCCAACTGTGACACACTGCGCAAGAGGGGGTACCACTGTTGGCATGCCCAGTCTGGTGCAATCAAAATCACCCTTGGCTTGTCCTGTTTGATCTTTAGTAGTACTTTGGAGAGCAAAGGCAGAGGAGGAAAAGCATAAACTGATATTTTTTTCCAGCTGAAGGACTGAGCATCCACTTTCCAAGCTTGTTTGTGGATAATCCTTGTGCAAACTTTGTCCAACTGACAGTTCTGGGGGGAGGCAAACAGGTCTATATCTGGACTCCCCCATTTGCTTGTCAACATGTTGAAAATGCTTGGCTCCAGTTTCCACTAGTGTGGGTCCACAAGGTTTCTGCTTAGTCCGTCAGCCAGTATATTTAGTTTTCCTGGCAGGAACTGAGCTTGTAGATTCACTTGGTAGCTCAAGGCTGTTTTCCACAATGCCATGGCTAGTCTGCAGAGGGGGTAAGAATGTGTACCCCCCTGCTTGTTTATGTACCACATAACAGTGGTGTTGTCCATCTTTACCACTAGTGGTCCTGGAAGAATGTGGTCCTTGAAGGCTGTCAGAGCATTCTGTACAGTTAACATTTTTTTTTTATTGATAAGCAGGTACCTTTGATTTGGGTTCCGTTTGCCCTGAATGCACTTCCCTGCCAGGTGAGCCCCCCATACATAGTCTGATGCGTCTGTTAGGGTTTGGGCGGCAGGGGGTAGTGTGAATGGTAGTCCCTTGTTTTGGTGGCAGGCCTCTGCCCACCAAAGGAATTCTAGGCATAGGCATGGTATGACAGGAATCATTGCTTTTAGATCCTGAGAATGTTGACACCATCAGCTTTTTAGATACCACTGAAGTTTTCTCATATGCAGTCTTGCATATGGAATAAGAAGAATGCAAGAGGCCATGAACCCAGAGGCTTGCAATATTTGCCTTGCAGATAGGGTTTTTGTGGCCACTTGTTTGAAGTAGGTTGTCAAAGTTTCTCTGGCGTGAGGAAAGCCATCTTGGAAGTTGTACTCAAGCTTGCTCCCAGGAATATAATTTGTTGACTGGGTACCAGGTGTGACTTCTTTTCGTTTATGGTGTACCCCAGACAAGTCAACACCCTTTGTACAAAGGCCAGATGATTCAAAAGTATGTTCTGGCTTTCTGCCTGAATTAGACAATCATCCAGGTATGGGTACATTTGAATATTTCTTTGCCTGCAAAATGCAATGACTGGAACTAGACACTTTGTGAATACCCTGGGCGCAGTAGATAAGCCAAAGGGCAGTGCAGAGAACTGATAGTGTGTGTAGCCTGCTTTGAAGCGTAGGTATCTTCTGCAAGATTCCCTGACCGGGATGTGCAGGTATGCTTCTTTTAAATCTAGTGTTGCCAACCAAGCATCTTTGCCTAGCATAGGAAGTAACTGGTGAAGAGGCAGCATCTTGAATTTTGGAATCACCAAAAATGTGTTTAGAGTAGAAAGGTCCAGGATAGGACGCCATTAATTGTCTTTTCTGGGTACCAGGAAAAGTCTCTAATAGAAATTTTGTCCCTTTTCCTCTTCTGGTACCATTTGAATAGCCCCCATGTTTAAGAGGGAAAGTACTTGCTTTTGGACCTCTGCCCACTGATTTGGGGGTAGATCTGGCCACCCGCTTGGTGTTGGCAACGTGTGGAAGTGAAATCTGTATCCTTGGGACACTGTGTTTAAGACCCATTTGTCCTGGGTAATGAGTTCCCAGTTTTTGGCCTGCAGACCAATCTTTCCGCCTAAAAGAGCATTCAGTTGAGAAGTGCTTGGAAGTTTTAAAAGCAAGTCATTGAGACAGTTTTCCATGGGGGGGGGTGGGGACTTACTCCTCCTAGATTTGGATGCGGAAGTCCCCCACTGCTTAGTCTTGTGCGTACCCTGGGACTGAAACCTGGAGTTTCTGCTGTGTCGAGTAGACCTGGAAGGGGCCGGAAAGGACCAAGCCTTAGAGGGCCAATGCCTACTAAATCTTGGAGGCTGATCTTGTAAGAAATCGTTAACAGTTTCCATGGATTTAGCTTCATATTCCATATTTTTAAGAACTTCCTCAGCTTTGTTGCCAAACAGGCAGTCCTGATTTAAGGGAGCATCCAACAGTTTAGCTTTAACATGATCAGGCAAAGATTGCTCCCTTAAGCCAAGCATGCCTTCTGAGTACAGACCCAGTGACAGCAGCCCTGTAAGAGGCCTCTAATGAAACAACTCCACATTGCAAAGTATGTTTCCAACCTGTTCAGCAGAATACATTAAATCCTGTAATTCTTTATTTTTAGCACAGACAGGAATCAACATCATTTTCTGTTTAAGCATGTTGTTGATACTCTAACATATGAAACTGACAGTTTAAGGCCCTAATGGCCAAGGTTGCAGAAGTGTAAACGCGCCCTGGAGTCTCTATCAGAAGGGGGTAGGATTTTTAGCAGTAGAAGCCTTAATGCCTTTGGGTCCTTGTGAAATAGTCTCTGGATCCGCAATAGGATTTTCAAAAAGCAGCTTGTGAGAATCAGGGACCCTGTAATATCTATCAGGTTTTCTGGGAGCAGGAGTCAAAGAATCAGGGGCCAAATTGGATTTCAAAAAGACATCATGAGCAATGTCTAGTACAGGAGGTATAGCTAAAGGCCTATGCTGAGGCAGGAGTAAGAAATCCCCAAGCCTCTTTTTCGAATCAGAAAAATCTTGGCTTTCCCAGTGAAAATGCTCCCTTAAGAGTGTGCAAGGTTTCACCAAAAGAAAAATCCTCTGGAGGGGAAGCAGAGGGAAGAGAAAGTCCTCTGCATCAGAATCCTCATAAGTAGATAAGGGTAAATCCAGATCATCAGAAGAATCAGAATCCTGGTCAGAAGATTCATAAACAAATTCAGTCCTATGTCTCTTAGAAGGGGGTGGTTGGCTTCACCGATTAGAGTTATAAGATCTTCAGCCATTCTTATCATTAATTTTTTAGGCATAGAGGCCTATGCATGCAGCCTGGGTATCGGTTTCTTAGGCATGGTTTGAGGTTTAGGCCTTAAAAGAAGAAGGAGGCATCTGTTTAATATGAAAGTCCATAGGCCTGAATACACCCTCAGAAGCTGGTGCCTGCACAGCAGCTCCAGACCCGCTCCAGACCCATTCATGGTAGAGACATCCGCAGGTTCCACAGTTGAAGCATCTCGTGGCATACTGGACTCCGAATGGGTCTCAGTAGAGGCCTGCGAATCAGAAGTAGCAGGTATCACGGGCTGCGAAAGCTCCTCACTGAGTACCAGCGAACTGGTGACCGGCTTAGGAGAAGCATTGTCGGCAGCTTTGGACCTAGGCAGCCTGTCTCTGTCTTTATCTTTGCATTTTTTCAGAATACCGGTAGTCGGATGGCTAAATCGACGACATTTCTGGATAACTGAACCGAGAACCGAAAAATTTAGAGGCGAAAATATACCGACGACGGATAGTGCGTTGATTAAATAAGGCAAAAAAACTGACAGCAAAGTACGTCGTGGTCAGGACCCAGGCAAGGAATACAGTACGAATGAAAATCTTTGTGAGGAATTTGCATTCCACAAGAAATGCAATTAACTTTTATTGACATTGGTAAGAAGCAAGAAAAAAAAAAAGTTTCCCCAATGGGGTACTTAGCTTTAGTTGAAGACTTCGGTTCTGAAACTCGAAAATGAAAATTTCAGGAGTCGGCCGACCGGCACTTGCGAACTGCTTCTGCTTCGGGCACCGCACTGCAAGAAAGACTGATGTAATTGCGTCGGCTGTATGTTTTATACCCCAGACGACCTGACGTCACAGAAAAGGAGACGGCAACTGACGCAGGACCCAAGACTTTGTTAATCAGGCCAACTGAGGGCTACTGCAAGCAGATAACTCAAATGTAATGACTGCAACAGTGAAACACGAAGAACATCCAGCGTTTGTTCATGATGGTGGTAAGTGAGATCAAAGGTAATGGAGATGGACTGATGCATTATGGGTAGAGGGAGGAGCTCAAGAGTTAGATCAGAAATTTGGAGTATGAGGCCAAGTCAGATCGAAGAATCAGATCAGAACCCATGGGTTGAGGAAGTATGAAAAGGGACAACATCAGATCCTCCTTTGCTTTAGGGTTGTGGACAGGCTGCTTGATGGCAATGTCCCTTGAGGAAGTGAGAGAACACCTATGCCCCTTGAGAAAGTGAGAGAACACCTATCATAGACAGCTCATTATATACCCCCCTTCTCTCACACAGCAGTGTGCGTCCAGGTTTGTTAGGGCTGTAAAAACAGAAAATCCTCAAACTACCCTGCGATGGCTGCCTAAATGATGGCTCCTCTCAGCCCAGTTTCACCTTCTGTGAAGAAGGAATCAATGGGTCAACTGGCTGCGGGATCACTGAGGAGCAGGTTGTGGGAACAAATGAACAAATAATTTAAATTCTTATTGCTACCAAGGCAATATGCTCCAGAGTCAAAGTACCCTCCTGGTGAAATACCTTTAAGTTAGTCATGACTTATTCCCCTTTCCACCAACCAAGTATGTCTTCTAGTCTCTTCTCTGATATTCTTCTCCACCTATGGACTTGGTAAATGACAATACAGACTTCATAAATCCTACTTCCACTTTTTTCCCTCCTTTTCGTCTCCTCCATTTTATGCAAAAAAAAAAAAAAACACTTTTCTTCTCATACCCCAACCCCACCATTCCCCTCAAAACTTTGGCAAGTCTCGGGGGCATGCTTTCTACAGCTTAACTTCCCATTTCTCTGCCTGCCACCAAGCAAATGTTGCACCATCATTTGCCAACACAAAGGAAACATGAAAGTTTTATCCCATACCGTTTGCTAGCCAGTGCTCTGCTATCCACTGTTATGGCCTTTTTACAAAATGTTACATAACACAAGGTGTGATTATAATATCACACAGATTTTCCCACTTCTGTCTTCCACAGAAACAATAAATTATGTATACTTTTCCTGTCCACCTATGTGCATCCATCTACATTAAATTCTAGCTACTGTATATGAATACTTCTACAAGCTTTACAAAGTCCCACTAAACACTTGTTCTCCAGCCCCCACAGTGGCATCTGACAATATGCTGAACAGAATTAGCTCCAAAGAACACTCTTCCTGCTCTCACACCCTTTTACATAAAAGCTATTACCTAGCCTGTAAAATGGAACATCTCTGGATTACCCTTAACAGGGCTGACTTGGATCCAGTTAAGCTAAGACTGGGATATATGCATAAGCACTTAAGACTTTAAACACATGGCCACAAACCTGACAGAACACGCTTTAGGAGGTGTAGTTGATGTCAACCCATGTCTTCCACTCAGTCTGTATATTAGCTGATGGTCCCCTGAGAAACTAACATTCAAGAACCAAATGAGAATTCTTATCCTTTCACTTCTGTGATTTTAACAGTTCTAAGTAGACCACTTTCTCTGTGCTAGTGTGCAAGGGCTTGTAGTTTGAACTCAAGTACCATGCTAGGGATTTCCTAAAAATAAAAAGGCTGTTAAGGCAAAACTCAAGAACCATCTCTCCAGATGTTCTTGGTCCCACAGCAGTGACACAAAAATTGTATGCAGGATGCCTTGGGTTCAAGTCCCAAATGACAGCATCATCATCCCTTCACTTCTGAGATTCTAACCCTGACTAAACAAATTGCTTTCTTTGTAACTGTGTGTATGCGTATTTGTTATTTGACCTAAAGACACCTGAGAAAGCAACCCTATTTGATAGGCCCTATCCCCTGAAGAAATCTCCTTCCAGTGTCAGGAGTGAGACAACCTTCCAAGTATGATCAAAATACACAACTAAAAATATCAGCTAAGCATGAATGTTTTGGATAAAACATTTTTACATTTCAAAACACTTGCTATGCTACTTTGATTAGATGCATATACCATAACAAAAAAAAATCATCCACTTTTCTCTGCAGTCTAAATTACAGATGGTGTGGTATTCTGTTTATTCCTAATTATGTCAGTATCTAGACATTAGCTGAACACACAGATGCATCATTATGGTGAGTACTTCACTTTTATCTGTTTTCGTCCTTCCTCAACTGATGCATTTTGGAAACGACTTTGGATCCAACTTCAGTAGACTTTGTTCCCAAGCTCCTCCCCTTATCAATAATCCTCTCCTACACCTGAATTGCCTCAGACTGAGTTTGCTCTATAGTCAGCAGACCATCTTACCCCAAAACAAGACACCTATTAACAGACATACTCTAAATTAAACTAAACTACATATCAGTTAGAAACAAAGAGGAAGACTGGAGCTCATTCAGCAAGATGGGCAGGAATTACTCCTCAGGACATACTAGGAGCCCAAACGAAAAGCACTTGTAAAGCAAGAAGGAAGATGGAGGGTGGGAGGTCAAGGACTGATGAAAACAGGCAGTGATACACCATTATGGCGAGTGATAACTTTTGAATCTGACTTTTTTTTATTTGTCCATTCCTCAACTGATGGGACAGAGTCCCCAGTTAGAGGAAACCCTGGTTGGTTCTCAAGGAAGGATATTCCAATATACAGTACAGTCAAATGCTGCGCTATTCCTAGATAAGATGTCCAGTTTGTAATGAACAGTAAAAGTATGCACAGTGAGCCAATTAGCATTTGCGCAAATGTCATATTTGGAAACTCTGGACCAGATGGCAGACAGTATGGCCACAGACCTGACAGAACAAGCTTTAGGAGGTGTAGGTGATGTCATCTCTTTGGAGTTCTAAAACAAAATAAATGCAAATCAGTGAGACCTCTGGTTAAAGTTACTTTTGACACCACTTCACCCAATTTAGCCTTAGAAAAGGAGACAAACTGGTCTGATCTCCTGAAAGTCTTTGGTTCTATGGAGACAGAATTTAACAAGTAAAAACAGCCAAAATAATCACCAAGACTTGAAAAAACAAACCAACAAAATTGAACAGACTCAATGTGCATAAAACATGTGTAATTTAATAAAACAGAACCACATTACATGTGTTTTATGCACATTGAGTCCGGTCAATTTTGTTGGTTTATTTTTGAGACAGAATTTAATTTATGTACATCCAACATGTGCATGTATTCCCCCATGTTGGAAAAGTTTGGAAAGAAAAGAAATAGATTGATGGACTGGCTGATAGTCTCTGATGCCACCTTAGGTATAATCTGAAGACACCCCTTATCCTTATGAAGCACTAGATAATGGTGGCTGGGAAGAGTGTCTGGAGTTCTGAAACTTGTCCACATGATGTAACTGGAAACAGAAAAATAGTTTTCCATGACATGAATTTCAAGTCCACCTTGACAGAGGACTCAAAGGGAGGCTGAGTCAATGCCTGTAGAAGCACTGTTAAATTCCACAGAGGAGAAGGGCCCTTAACAGGTGGTCTAGGTAAAAATATACCTCTGAGAAAGGCCTTAAAAAAATCTCAATGATGCCAAGGAGGAATGGCTTTCCCACAAGTGAAAATTAGAAATAGCAGCAAACTGGACCTTAACTGTAGAATTACTAGCTCCGCTACTGAAAATGGAAGCAAGAAAATTAAGAACAGCTGGAACAGGAACTGAAAATGGATATAGTTTCCTCTGGAGAGCTCAATTGGAAAATCTTTTCCATCTGCTCTTATAAATCTTTCTAGTAGATTCTTTCTGGGATGATATAAGGGTATGATGAACCAGAAAGGAAAGTCTGGACTGCCTAGCTATCACTGGAAGTGAACATGCGGTCAACTTGAGGGTTCAAAACATCCTGGTGAGAAAAAACTAGATGGAGGCCACAGGAAGGGAAAAGTGTAGAGGCCAGAAAGGTGCAATGAGGATTACTCTGTTCTTCCGATGAAATGCTTTCTGAAGAAACTGGGGTATGAGAGGAGTTGGAGAAAGGCATAAAGAAAACCAAAGGGCCAATTGTGAATCAATGTCTATGTGACTCCCCCTCTGGAGGGATCAGTACCTGCTGCACTTGGAATTGAGGGGTGAGGAGAAGAGGTCACAGCATGGCCGGCCCCACTTGCAAAATATAATTTCCACGCTAATGGATTGAAAGACCACTCATGAAGAAGTAAGATGGACCTGCTCAGTTTGTCTGCCAGCATGCTGGACTTCCCTGGAATATGCATTGCCAGAAGCAAGCAGCCAAGAAAGGATATCTTCCACACTCGCTGCTTGTCCACGTAAGGGTAGGAACGTCCCCCCCCCCCCCATTTGCTGATATACCAGATCACCAGCATGTTGTTTGTCTGAACAGCAACTATCCCTACAGGTAAAACATCATGAAACAACTGCAACGTCAGTAGGACTGCTCTCATTTCTTGGACACTAATGTGAAGGTTGACCTTCAAGGGAAACCACATGCCTTGGATTGATCTTCCCAAGTAATGCCTCCCCACCATAGCCGGAAGGCATTCACAGTCACTGTGGCCTTGAGTGCGTAAGAGTAAAATGGCAGCCCTTCGAGATGACATCTGTACAAATCCCCAGACTCTGTTCTCTGAAAAATTTGTAATATGAATCAGTGCAGTCAAAGGGTGACGTCTTATCGAACATTGTACATGTACAAGTGTCCATTCCAGCACTCTCATGTAAAATATTATTAAAGACACCAGAACTATGGAAGCTGCCACAGACCAGAGAAGCTGCAAGACTAGGCTGGTTGGATATGAAGGAAGAGAATGCGAGATGCCTGGTTCTGCAGAATATTTAACCTTGTTCATGGTAAGCTTGCAATCTGCATCACCGTATCCAGACGAGCATCAATGAATTCCAGGACTTGTGGGAGAAAGCTGACACTTGGCATAGTTCACTGTAATGCCCAGTTGAAGACACAAATGAAGCAAGTAGCCCCTGGCCTGGTAGAAGTCTGGTGGTATCAGAGAGGAGCCCGTTGTTGAGAAAAAGAAACACCTGGAATCCCAGCAGTCTTAAGTGAGCTGTGACCAGTGCTATGCACTTGGTGAAAACCCTGGGAGCTGTGGTGAAACCAAAGGGCAGAGCCCTGAACTGGTAGTGAATGGCTCCCAGCTGGAAGCGTATGCATCTCCTAGAGTGGCTGTCTATTTTGATGGGACAGTACACATCCAATCGTCCTTGCACAAGAGTGGCAGAATTGACTGAATAGCGACCATCTGAAACTTCAAATGTTTGACCAACTGGTTCAAGTTGCAGAGATCCAAAATTGGCCTCAGGTCCCTGGTTTTCTTTGGCACTAAAAAGAATCAAGAGTAAGTTCCTTATTTTTAGTGATCTGGAGGACCATCTGGAGGACTCTTTTTACCAGCAGCTTTTCTATTTTTATGGCTGCCTCTTTCCTCTGATTGGGTGGAACATCAGGAATCCTTCTGGACAAAATGGGAGGTGGAAGGGAAAATGGTATAAAATAACCTCGGGATATTACATTCTACACCCAGGTGCCTTTGGTGATGGCTGTGCAGGCTTCTGAGTACAGAGATAAGTGCCCCCCCATAGACTGCCTCCAGACTGCAACTAAATCAGGCAACCCTTCAGGAGCACTGGAAAAGTTTCTCAAAGCAGGGCCCCTGAAGCTCTGTGGGCTTCCTCTGCCACCAGGGTGGCATCTACCATCAGTGCTCTCCTTCGGCCATGAAGAGATCAGTCTCCATAGAGTCCTGGAAAAAAACTTGCATCTTGCTGAACCACATCTTTCTACATCCTCTAATTCCATAAGAGAGTCTTTTGAGAGGTAGAAAAATGTATCCCTACGGGAGATAACTTTTTCCAATCCTGCTCGCTCCTAGAGAGCATTTCCTTCACTTTACGGCCAAATAAGGTCGATCAAAGGGGCACTGATGAATGATATCTTGAAGGGCTCTGCAAATCACAAAGGCACATCTAGGTGTACCTTCTTACAGAAATTCCTGAATCTGGGGCTCTGAAAGCTCCCTTTGTGGCATGAGAAATCAGCCTCATGGAAGTTTTCAATAGGAACTGAAGGGTGGTCAATTGCAAAGAAACAGTCTTCTTGTCCTCTTTCAATACCCTCTCAAAGTCCATGTTGGCAAACTCCTCGATCAAGTCCCTACATGTACTGAGCATTTCAGCAACCTGAAGGCGAAAGCCGCTTAGGTGTAAACACTTCCCAAATCAGTTCAGTGCCATGGACTCCCTATTCTGGGGATGGACAGATAAACTATGTTCAAGTTCCTTCTTGGTGGCTGCTGCTGCTACCATAGCATTCACTGGAGAACCCTTGCGCCAATGATCCTGATCTTCTGGCTTCACGATTTATATGGTCTCTTGGAAATAGGCTCCGTGACATCCAGATCCTACCACTCCTGGCAGAAATAATGTCTACCATCTCATCTGCCGGGGGGGGGGGGGACTCCTAAGGACAGAGCTGAGCCAGCCCCAAAAGCCTGAAGAAAAAGACTGGCTCCTGGGGGGGGGGGGGTTGGAAGACTAACCACCTTTCAATCTCAAAAAGGTTTGAGGATTTCACCAAAGAAGACATCCTCATGGGGTGATCTGAGGGACTCTCCCCCCCCCTTAATCAAAAATCAATGCCTTCTGTCAAGCACTCCTGTGGAGAGTCTAAGAGCCTCATCTTGCTTCCGAGGTGGCTTGCCAGTGGGATACTCTGGGGAGGACACAAGTGTGGACAGAATTTTGGATGAAGACAGTCTCTAGGCTTGATCAGAGAGGTTGTCCCAATGAAACTTGATGAAAAACACTTGGTACCCAAAGTAGATGGTTGTGGAGGGGTTATACATGAGGAGGGCCATGGATGTCTTGTCTGCACAGATGGAAAACACTCTCTTCACCATCTCAAAAGCAGAGGTCCCGGGAGAACATCAAACCAACCTGACAGGAGCGGTGTACATCCCCAGGACCCTGTCTCAATGCAGAAGTTAGGGCTCAGCTGTCCAGCATCAGAGTTGAACCCAAACCACCGGATCTGGTGCGGACATGTTGATGACTGAGATCCTTCCAGATCTGACAGAGACAAAGCCATCTGATCAGAGAAAGTGTTACAGTTGACAATGCCAGGCCTTAGGATCCTACAGAGGTGAAGTTGGAATTCTTGGGTCCAAAGACTCTAAAACCAAGGGCAAATCAGAGTAACAGTCAAAAACTAGGACAGGACTAGTTGTAGGCTCACAGATCTGGTGGGAGACAGAGATGCAATAACTCCCAACTGAATCTGGACTCTGAGAATTTTTCTCATCATCCTGTCCATATCTGCTTCTGTCAAGCTCCTAGTTGACCTGAGGGAAGAAGGCATTCAAGGTAGTCTGGAAATCCATCGCTTTATCTCTTGCAAGAAGGGTGACTGGAGCCTAGAGGAAATAGGCTCTGGAGATAATCTGGATGACTTATGGCATGGAGACTGATTTGGACTGAAATGGATCTGAGGGAGCAGTGGGATCAAAGGATCTCCATTTTGACAGAGTTGGACCCAAAGAAGCAGTCGGATCTGAGGATTATGCATTTTTCTCTGGCTGAGTTCGAAGGAGGAAAGCGACTGGGGGAACACTTCCTCAAATCTTTAGCCTTGCCAAAGGAATCCCCCTTGGATGCCTCTGAAGATTTCTTGGAGGGAGAGGAGCTCCAGAAGAAGAAGAGGATCGAAATAGGCCTTTTAAAACAGGTTTGTTTCTGTGCTCCACCACCACTCTATGGTTGAACCCTGCACAAATGTCACAATCAGTATTAAGGTGTCCAGCTCTTTGGCAATAAACACACTGAGTGAGCATCTGAATTAGAAATTGTGTCCACAACATGAGCACTTTTTAAAACCAGTTGTTTTTTTCCAACATTCCGAACCAAGCAAAAATAACTACAAACAACTAAAGCAAAAATGAAGGGCTACCAGCAATGGTAACAACTAATATAAGTAAATGGTACAGAAAAAATATCAACAATGGTAAAGTACCACCTCAAATGCTAAGGTAGCAAAACAGTTAGCTGGGACATAAGGCCTGATGAGACAAAACTGTACTGTAACTAAAAATGTATAAAGATTTTTTTTTTTCAATATCTGCACAAAGAAAAGGAAGGAAAGAAAAGTACAGTTTTGTACCTACCATAAATGTAGATGTTCGAGTGTTCACCCTGCTGCAGTCATCACACTTGGGTTATCCTGTCGTCAGGCGGTCCCGCAGTCGGCTGGAATTCCAAAGTCTTGGTCCGACGTCTGTTGCTGTCGCCTCATCCCTGACGTCAGTGCGCTAGGGGTATATATATTGCAACTGACGCCATTTTCTTCAGTTTTTCTTGCCTCAGATGTCAGGTGCCCCCAAAAGGGTGATCAGAATTAGTACCAAATGGTGTGAACACTGCACAAACACAAAATCCCTTCAGCTATAAGCAAATACATCAGTAAGGCATAGCAGAGATTTAGTCAGCAGATCAGAGGGGATGGAGGTTAGCCAGCAGATCAGAGGGGATGGAGGGAGGGTAACCTGGACTGCAGCAGGGTGAACACTCGAACATCTACATTTATGGTAGGTACAAAACTGTACTATGTTCATCATGTTACCCTGCTGCAGTCATCACACTTGGGTTGAATCCCAAAGCTAAGGTAGGGGGGAGGTATCAGAGGGTTAGTGGAGGCAATGAGGCCCTGCAGAACTGCAGTGGCGAAGCCCGCCCTGGACTTAGAGTAAAGAGGCAAGTGATAGTGTTTGGTGAAGGTGTGTACAGAACTCCAAGTTGCAGCTTCTAAAGTTTCCTTGGTAGGAACCCCCCTGAGAAAGACTGTAGAGGTAGCTGTTGCCCTGGTAGAGTGGGATCTAATGGTAGCAGGAACTGGTTTCCCATGATGGGTATAACAGAACCATATGCAATGACCTATCCATTTTGAAATGGTTTGCTTGGATATAGCCCTCCCTTGAGAAGCTGTAGCATAGGATACAAAGAGCTGGTCAGTTTTTCTGAAAGTCTTAGTTTTATCCAAGTAGTAACGAAGCTGCCTGTGAATGTCCAAGGAATGCAGGAGTCTCTCACCTTTGTTCTGTGGATTGGGGAAGAAGGTGGGTAGGTGGATATTTTAATTTAAAGCTACACTGGAAACCACCTTAGGCATAAAGGAAGGATTAGTTCGTAGAGAAACTCTGTCTTGATGAAAAATGAGGAAAGGTTCCACTACCAGTAGTGCCTGTAGTTCTGAGACTCTCCTAGCAGAAGTTATTGCCAGGAGCAGGGCAGTCTTCCAAGATAGGAACGGAAGGTCTGCAGAGAAAGCTGGTTCAAAGGGAGGTAGCGTTAGTTTTTCCAGTACAAAGTTGAGGTCCCATGTTGGTGTAGGAGCTCTCCTAGGTGGTCTAATGTTTTTTGCCCCTCTGAGGAACTGCCTTAGAAGAGGATTTGAAAATAAAAGGTGGATTTGTGTCGTAGTGAGCTGAAATAGCTGAAGCATGGATTTTAATTGAGGAAAAGGAAAGTCCTTTGTGCAACATCTCAGCTAAATACTGCAGAATGTGAGGCATGTGAGGTTGAGTTGTGTCTTGGCCTTTAGCTTGGTTCCAGGCACAAAACCTTTTCCATTTGTCCGAGTAAGCCTTCCTGGTGCTTGGCCTCCTGGCTTCCAGAATAACATCCAGAACTGCTTGTGAAAGAGGAGCTGGTTGGATGTTTAGTAGATTTGCCATGCAGCCAGATTTAAAGATTTGAGCTGGCTGTGTAGAATCTGTTTGTTTTGTTGCGTGAGCAAATGGGGTATTTGAGGCAATATCCATGGTGGGCTGTGAGCCATATTCTTCAATAGCGGGTACCAGTGCTGGCATGGCCAGTCTGGGGCTATGAGAATCAGTCGTGGTTTCTCCTTTTTGACCTTCAAAAGAACCTTTGTGAGGAGAGGTAGTGCAGGAAAGGCATATGCTGTCAGGTTTTTCCAACTGAAGGAGAGAGCGTCCACTTTCCAAGCTTGATGGTGGAATGTCCTTGTACAAAATTTTGTCAGTTGGTAGTTTTGAGGACTGGCAAACAGGTCTATGTTTGGAAGGCTCCATTTCTGAGTTATCATTGTAAATATTTGTGGGTCTAGTTTCCACTCGTGTCGTTCTTTGATGTTTCTGCTTAGGTTGTCTGCCAATGTGTTCTTCTGTCCTGGCAGGAATTGAGCTTGTAACTGGACTTGGTAGGCCAGAGCTGTATTCCATAAGTTCATTGCTTGCCTGCAAAGAGGGTAGGAATGTGTGCCCCCTTGTTTGTTTATGTACCACATTACTGTGGTGTCCGTCTTTATTGCAAGTTGTCCTGGATGTAGTAGATCCTTGAAGGCTGTCAGAGCTTTCTGTACAGCTAGCATCTCTTTTTGATTTATGTGCAGTTTTCTTTGTTCTGCAGTCCATAGGCCTTGAATGCATTGTCCTGCCATGTGTGCCCCCCAGGCATAGTCTGAAGCATCTGTTGTGATAGTTTGCCTGGTTGGGGGCAAGGTGAAAGGCTGACCCTTGTTGAGGTGACATGCCTGTGACCACCATAGAAACTCCTGTTGAAGGCAGGGAATGAGAGATATCATTGTGTCCAAGCTGTGGCTGTGTTGAGACCATACGCTTTTTAGGTACCACTGTAATTTCCTCATATGCAGTTTTGCAAATGGTATTATTAGTATGCAAGATGCCATGAAGCCCAAAGCCTGCAGAATTTTTCTTGCAGTTAATTGGGTCTTTGTTGCCATTGTCTTGAAATATAGTCAGTTGTAGTTGCTTGTCTGGTGTTAGATAAGCCTTCTGGGCCGTTGTATCCAAGCTGGCACCCAGGAATGTCATTTTTTGTGAGGGTACTAGTTTTGACTTCTTTTCGTTTACTGTGTACCCCAGACAATTTAGTAGATGCTTCACAAAGGCCAGATGATGTAAGAGAATGTCTTTGCTTTCTGCTTGGATGAGGCAGTCGTCCAGGTATGGATATATTTGAATTCCTCTTTGTCTGCAGTATGCAATTACTGGTGCCAGGAATTTTGTGAAAACTCTGGGCGCAGTAGATAAGCCAAAGGGCAGTGCAGAAAATTGATAATGGGTTGAACCTGCAATGAAACTGAGGTATCTTCTGCAACTTTGTCTGATAGGGATATGCAGGTATGCCTCCTTGAGGTCCAACGTTACTAGCCATGCTTCCTTGCCCAACATGGGAAGTAGCTGCTGTAGTGTTAGCATCTTGAATTTGGGAACTTGTAAGTAAGTGTTTAGAATTGAAAGGTCCAGAATTGGTCTCCAAGCATTGTCCTTTCTGGGTACTAGAAAGAGCCTTGAGTAAAATCCTTGGCCTTGCTCTCGAGTAGGTACCAGTTGAATGGCTCTCATGTCTATGAGAGCTGTAATTTGCTTTTGTGCCTCTGACCATTAATTTTGTGGCAGGTTTGGCATTCCTCTTTTCAATGGCAAGGTGTGAAAGTGGAATCTGTATCCTCGTAAAATTATGTCTAGGACCCATTTGTCCTTTGTGACCATGTGCCAGTTGTCTGCAAAAAGTGCGAGTTTTCACCCCAAGGGGGCTGTCAAGAGAGTACTGCTTGGCCAGATGAGGTGCAAGTCATTGAGTTTGCCTTCTGGTGGGTTGAGACCTGTCTTCTCCTCCCTTCTGTGTTGTAGTGCCCCATTGGCGAGGTTTATACTGGGCTTGTGGTTGTCCTCTACCCCTTGGGCGCCTGTATTTACCCCTCTGTGGTCTGTCAGTAGCTGGAAAGGACCAATGTTTTGATGGCCAGTTTCTATTGAAGCGAGGGGGTTGTACTTGTAGGAAATCTTTGACCGTCTGCATAGATTTTGCCTCATCTTCCATTTTCTTTAAAACTTCTTCTGCTTTAACTCCAAAAAGAACATCCTGCTGTAAGGGAGCATCTAGTAGTTTTGCTTTAACATGATCAGGCAAAGTTTGTTCCTTTAACCAAGCATGCCTATGTATAACCGATCCAGTGACAGCTGCTCTGCAAGAGGCCTCCAAAGAATCAAACCCACATTGTAAGGTATGTTTGCCCACCTGCTCAGTGGCGTGCAACAAATCCTGTACTTCTTTCAATTCAGATTGTTGAGGTAGGGAGGTTATCCTTTGCTTTAACTGAGAGATTAGAAATTGCTGATACTTAAGCATATGAAATTGACAATTTAGTGCTCTCATAGCTAATGTGGCTGAGGTGTAAACCTTTTTCCCCCACCTGTCTAGTGCTCTGGAATCCCTCTCAGAAGGTACTGGGTTTTTAGCCGTAGAAGCCTTAGCCCCCTTGGGAACCTGGGAGACGGTTTCTGGGTCAGCTAGTGGGCTTTTGTAAAGAAATTTGTGGGAATCAGGTACTCTGTAGTATCTGTCAGGCTTAGCCGGAGCAGGAGGAAGAGAGTCTGGGTTGAAACTGGATTCTAAATAGACATCATCCACAATGTCCAACACGGGTAGGATGGCTAGAGGTCTGTGTTGGGGGAGTAAGAGAAACTCTCTGAGCCTTTTCTTGGAATCAGAGTAGTCCTGACCTTCCCAGTGAAAATGTTCCCTCATAGTGTGTAAAGTTTCCCCAAAGGAGTAGTCCTCAGGAGGAGAAGCTGAGGGAATAGAGTCCTCAGCATCAGAATCTTCATAAGGAGAGTAGGAATAATCTTGGTCCTCAGAGGAATCCGAGGAAATGGACAGTTGCTCAGAGGAAGCAGAGTCTTCCTCTTGTCTAGGCCTTTTGTCAGGAGGGGTCTGTGAACCCCTGATTAAAGAAATCAAATCTTCAGCCATTTTGAGCATCTGTTTCTTAGGCATAGGGCCTTGAACAGGAGACTGAAGTGCAGTCTTTTTAGATTTAGAAGGAGTCTTAGACTTAGAAAACGTTTTAATGGTGAGAGTCGTCGGTCTGAAAACGCCTTCAGAAACAGATGGCGTTTCTGTAGCACCGACATCTTTAGGAGCTAAGTCGTCAGAAGGGCCTGAAGTAAAACGCTGAGTAGGCCTAGTACATTCCGTCAAAATATCCATAGCGGTCTCGGGTTCCAGATCTGCGGTAGTCAGGGGCTGCGTCGGAGCCTCACTGAGAACCGGAGACCGGATCAACAGAGGCCTCGGAATCTGGCTTAGGCCTGGGCCATCGGTCCTTATCCCTGCGTTTTTTGTGCACGCCGGTAGTCGATAGCTCCGACGGCATGTTATAGTTAAATTTTCTACCAAAATAGTGTTGTGCGAAATCAAATCTCCTTTTAATAGTACGCTTATTAAACCTAGCACAAAACCGACAAGAAGGGGCGTCGTGATCAGGGTCTAGGCAAGGTATGCAGTAAGAATGAAAATCCTTATGAGGTATTTGCTTCCCACAAGAAATGCAATTGTTAAATTTTTCTGACATCGGTCTGAGGCAAGAAAAGTTTCCCCAATGGGGTACTTAGCTTTATAGAAGACTTCGGTCTGAAATTCGAATTCGACAATCTCAGGAGTCGGACGACCGGCACTTGCGAACTGCTTCTGCTTCGGGCACCACGCGGCAAGAAAGACTGAAGAAAATGGCGTCGGTCTCAATATATATAACCCCTGGCGCACTGACGTCAGGGATGAGGCGACAGCAACCGACGTCGGACCAAGACTTTGGAATTCCGGCTGACTGCGGGACTGCCTGACGACAGGATAACCTAAGTGTGATGACTGCAGCAGGGTAACACAATGAACATCTACAAAGACAATTTGCTAGAAAGAGTAAGGAGCAAGTGACTTAACTATGACCAACAAACCACTTGAGCTACAGATGACCACATTCAAACACTGAAGCAGTAAATAAGGTCTGAGGTAATTCAGGCAAAGGAGAGGATTATGGGTAAGGGGAGGACCTTGAGCTACAGAGTCAAAAAGTCTACTGAAATGGCTGATGTTGGAGCCAAAACCAATCAGTTGAGGAACAGACAAAAAATACATCAGATCGTTGTTTGTTTTATTACATGTTCATTCTTTTAACTACATACTTCTTTGGACACTTGTTTTATTTCACATTATGAACACCTATAATATACACTGATTAGCATTTTCTCTGCATTTCTCTTGTTTAAATATTGTCATTGAGTAGTCATATAATTTTGTTGCTATTACTGCAACTTACAGGTTGTTATTTAAATTTATCATATCTATGGCTTCACATATTTGGATTTTTTTTCAAGCACATAGCCAATTCACATAATTATTAAATGAATAAATATGAATAACATCTTGGCCACTGTTCAGAGAAACAGAATTGGCAAGGAAGACAAGTGCCCAAACGATGGCCATAGTACTCATGATAAAACAATGTCAAGCTCATGCTGAATAGCAAACCGCCAAATAAATAATTCCGCAGACTGCACATGACCCCTTCCTTTTTATTCAAGCATCTAAACAGCTTATAGAAAAAAAAAATCATCTGATCTGCTCTTTGGAAAATACAACTTTCTTTTTCATTCCACACCAAGAATTTTTTTTTTTTTTTTTTTGAGAGTCATTTACCACCTGCCAAGACGTGGGCACTGCTATTACTCAGCTTTAAGACAGTGGCACAAAAGACAGCATATTTAAAATTACCGTACACCACTACAGTTTTAATTGGATCCGAAATGAAAACAGTGGTATCACCAGCAAGACACTTCCTTAACTCAAAGTTGAAGAGATGGTTAACTTGTTTTAAACACTTAAGTAGACCTATAACCATAAGAAGGCACCAAAGAAAGTTGTTAATTCTACATAATGTAATACAAATCTTAATTAGGGCTTTGCATGACATTTTTGTTATGATTATACTATTTTAATAAAACTATTTGCAACACACAATTCTTGCAAGGCAGCCAGCTTTCTAGCAAAAATTTAAAACATCACAGACTATGCTGAATCTGTTCAAACTCTTCATATCTAACAGCTAATGAACAGTGTAGACAAAAGCACAAAAACATATTTACAGAGAAAAAAAAAACTTATTTTGAACAAATGTTATGCAAATATAATTAGGTCAACAGTAAATCAATCATGGGATATGCAGACAAGCTGTAATCAATGAAATGTGAATGCTTTTTTTGACAATTTCTCTGGCACTCCAGTAACAAGACAGACAGATATAGAGAATTAGGTATTGTAGCACAAACAGAAGGGAGACATCTTAAATAGACTTATTATTCATAGATGCACAAATGTTAAGAATATTAATTGTTTTCTTACAGAATTTTTAACCAATTATATTTACAAAAACGCCTTCTCTGATGAAAGTGAGCAGGGAGTATTCAGAGTAAATCCAAGTCCACAACAGAAAGAGCTTTAAAACTTGAAAAATACATTAAAAGACACAAGAATGAAATAGCAAAAACATAAAAACAAACTGGTTAAGGGCTTTTGTCTTTCCATTAAAGAGACTTCATCAGAATCAGCAGTATGTGCAGAATGGGCTTTTTAACTTCTCGTAATGTCAAAGATGAAAATATTAAAGTAATGCACCTCTGTTCCACTAATTCAATTAACCTACAAATACACGGTCTTTTAATAAACAGGTAGATAAATAAAAATACATAAGAAAATAAACAAAAAGGCACCACAGAAAAACATGAAGCCTTGTTTTTTTAAACAATTATCATGGAAATGTCATCATTAAGCCCTGGGGGTGAGGTGTCATTAGCCCATAGTTACAGTACTCAATGTTGTTTTCCCAGTCCTCACCATGTACTAGTATTTCAACCTTCCTCAAAGCTAAACATAGAAAATACAAAGTCTCTACACAATCCAGCGTACCATGCTAAGGCACTTTTGTCATCTTCTTTCTTTCTAATACTTTAAACGTGTTTAGCATATCCTTTTCTGCAGAGTATTTTCTGTCTTGCCAATATGAAATGCTTGGCAAGTTTCACAACAGGCCAAATAGACCACCCTGTTTGTAGAACAACTGTACTCCACACCCTACTCCAAATTTTGAATTCCCTGAACTCGCTCATACTACAGCTGGTGTGCTCCAGTTTTCACTAGTGCTGTTTTGCTTACCTGGGAAAAGGAAATGTTATTCAAAAGTACATTCTTCAGCAACTATGTAGTTTATTACGGATACCTAGATGCGATTTTTTTGATATGGAAAGGTAGTATGGTTAAGTTGGACATACTGTTATCCAGAGCCATAATTTATTTCTCAAGAAGTGCCTACATATTTGGTAGGCAGGACCTACTTTTTAAAAAGCCAGACTGGTTTGAGTTGAGGGATTGTAGGATGCCCATGTCATTATTTATGCATTCAATAGCAATACATTCCATTACTTTACAGAAGTTTCTAGTACAACTAATTGGTTTACAGTTTCCAGGGTGAATGGCAGGGCCACCACTACAGCCACAATTCAAGACTCATGTAGCCAATGGGCAAGGGATAACTGAATAGGTTTAAAAGGGAATCAATAGGGCATTGTTTAGTTAGCACTAGTTAGGACCCATGGACCTGGTACTTTTAGATTTTGAGAAGGCATTTAGGACTTGTGCACAGGTGATTTTAGGTGCAAGTAGTGGCCGAGTACAAGTGGGGTAGAAACAAGGAGAGGAAAGTGGGAGAAATGTGTAAATAAATTTATCTGCAAGTATATTGCTGATGTCTTTTGAGTTAAAGAAGGTGGTATCATTAGAGATCAACTCAGTGCAGTATTAAGTATTACTTCAAATACTGCCAATACAGTTAAAGGTTTTACGGTCATCTTTGCAGGAGGTGAAAATATTTAGTTTGTACTTGACTTTACAGGTTATTATCTTACACGAGAGTTCTTTGCTGACCTTTTTATGGTTGCTTTACAGAATTAACAGAATTTACATTTATTCCTAATCTTGAAGGTTTTTTTGTTCTTTTGCTGCAGAGTTTGCCGATACTGGGGTTCCAACAAAGGGGCCCGATATTAAATTTGCCATCAAAGCTGTGATGGATGGAGACAAATCCTTCAATGCAAGACTTAATGCGTGAGTTGAAGTCTATGGTATACATGGGCTGCATTTACTATATAACCGACAAACAAGAATCCCAGACTGGTAACAGTAGAACCACCACTTTCATGTGCTTTCATCACCAGTACAACTTAGGGACTTCTTCAGAACAACAAAATGTAAGGTTGGAGGGCAGTGGGGGAAGGTCAGGTGTTTTAAATTTTATTATACAATGTGTGTAATATTTTTAATTAACCATTTTGTTAGAAGTCCCCAAGTTGCACTGGGGGATGAAAGCGCATGTATTAATTGTGGAGTGTGCTAAACATGTTCATATGAAATATATTTTTTGGTTTCAAGCCTCCAGTTCATCTTATGTTGTGGTTCTACTACATCCAGTCTGGGATTCTTTTTTGTTGGTTCTTAAAGTCCCTAGTGCCTTTTTATTTGGTGATTTGGTGCATTTATTACAGTGTCAGGAAAACAGCTTTTTGATTTCCCTAGACGGTAGAAGTGTGCTGGAAGTTGCGCCTTGGGGAAATCCCTGAACATAGTGGGGTTGTACTCCACCTTAGGCTATATTCTTATAGAACATATGACAGCATGAAGGTCTGATTTGATCAGAGAGGGGGAGATCTTTGGTGTAGAACAGATTGGTGCTACAGTGTTCATCAGACTGCTTTTTTGGTGCTACAGTGTTCATCAAACTGCTTTTTAAAAGTACAATTTCTGCAAGTTGTTACTTGACTGACACACTGATAGAAATCTTGCAATATCAAACACTGTGCAAGCACATTAAATACTGACACACCTGCAGGTCCTTTAACAGTTTTCTGTATATGCAGTAACAACACAGTTTGAGGATTTCAACAGTACATTCTTTAATCAACAACAGATAATCAGTACTTTCAAGGGAAAGGGCAACAGCTACCAATATTAATTTTAATGAACCAATGAATAAATTCCAAGGCAAACCGATGGCTCTGTATAATGGAATATAAAGTTACCCTGAAGAATCCCCAGCTTGTGCATTCAGACTTTTTTGACATTTTCAGAGAGACTAAGGAAAGCAAATGTCCACATTAAGCGTTTTTGTTTGTTAGGAAAAAGAATATGCTCCCCCATCTTGAATCCACCAATGAAAACTACCAAACACATGACAAATTAAACAATGTTAAACATTATATAGCTTTAGTTTTACATGCTGACATTAATATTGCACTTAACAGGTTAAAAAAATAATCTTACAAATGCATGCAATCCCTCCAATAATACAAACACACACACACACACACACACACACACACACACACACACACACACACACACACACACACACACACAAAAGGTGCAACTGAGCCACTGATCCACATCCTCAAATTCAAGGCATACAGCAGCCACATATCTGATGTATTTTTAAATGTTTTACTAACAAAGAACTAATATATATTTACTTTCTACCAAAATATGTACTTAATTAGAAACAGAAACCTCGCTGTCACGAACGACTGGAGGAAAAAAAAAAGAAAAAGAGAAATACATGTATGAAAACTCAGTTGCCACAAGAAATAAGTATATCTGGACAGTAAAATCCAACTAAATACAACTACACCAAAAAAAAGTGCACTTACTGTACCTGAGAAACTGCAACTGGATATTATGGAAACACGTTTGCTGCTCTAATAAACATAGAAACTACTTTTAATTTGAGACAATCTGTGAGAAACACTAAAGTATTTTGTTCACCATCGTTGGTGCATCAAGTCATCAGGTAAATTAAGTGCTGCAATTTATTTGCATCGCTCACAATAATTATTTAACAATTTATTTTTTTTAATAAGAAGCAGTGTAAATATAATTAAATCATGGCCCCAGTAGTGTAGCTAGGACAGGGCGAGATGGCCAACTTTCTTTAATGTAACACCAGCTTTTAAAAGCTGGTTTTCCATTTGTGGTCAAACCTGAGTGCTGTAGCACTCCATGTATGATCTAAACTGTAGCAATTGCTTGTTTACTACAGTTTAAAAGTTAAAAAAAAAAATTAACACCAGAGCACTGCAGTGCGGCAGGGTATATAAATTGTAGTAATTTTTTGTTCCATTTCTAACAAGCAGTTTGTTAGAGTTTAATAAAGTTTTTTTTTTGCTCTTCAATGGAAGAGTGCGGGGGGGGGGGCATAGATTTAACTGTAATAAGCCAATCGTTTAAAATTTATTGATCAACTTATTACAGTGAAGTGTTTTTTTTTATTTTTTTTTTATTTTGCTCTTCATTTGAATAGTTGGGGGGGCTGGCACTGGTTCACAGTACCAGCTGGTTGACCCAGCTACGCTTCTGCATGGTCTGAAAAGTTAGTGTATCCCTCCGTGACAGCATCATAGAGAATTGCATGAGGTGCATTCACAGATTTTAATGGCTGCATCCCTACGCATGCATGGTTATGGGTCCACTAAAGTCAACATGCGCACATAACTCTTTAATCTCAGTTACCTTAACATACGAAAGTTTATTTATCTTTCTTTCTTTACCAGGATTTACCTAATTTTCAGCAGAGGCCTATGGAGAAAAGCTCAACCGTTATTACAGAGAGAAATGCAGAGAAAATACAGTTTTGTACCTACCATAAATGTATATGTCCGATAGGTATGCATCTGCAGTCATCACATATGGGTTGTCCTGCCTCAGGCAGCCCTTCGGTCGGCCGGATTCCAAAGTCTGGGTCCGGCGTCGGCTGATGTCGCACTTTCCCGGCGTCAGAACGCCTGGGGTATAAAAGCATCAGCCGACACCATCTTCCTCAGTTTTTCTTGCCCCAGATGCCAGGTGCCCTCTAAGGAAGGCTAAATTTGGAGAGATGCATTTAAAAATCCAAACATGCACAGTAATATAAAAACAAATACACCATAATAGATCCCCCCAGCTAGCTATAAGAGGGGTAAGTACCCAAGAAATACCACAGAGGGGAAGGAGGGAGGGTAAACCTGACTGCAGATGCATACCTATCGGACATCTACATTTATGGTAGGTACAAAACTGTACGGTCCTTCAAGGATGCATCTGCAGTCATCACATATGGGTAGAATACCATAGCCAATCTGGGGGTGGAGGACCTATGAAAAGGATGGTGTAGCTAAAATACCCTGCAGGACTGCCGTAGCAAAGCCTGCTCTGGATCTGGAATATAAAGGTAAATTATAATGCTTGGCAAATGTATGCATGGAGCTCCATGTAGCAGCTTCTAAAATGTCCTTGGTAGCCACCCCTCTTAAGAAGGCTGTGGCTCTCATGGAATGAGGTCTAATGTTAGCTGGCACAGTTTTTCCATGAAAGGAGTAACAAAAATGTATGCAATTCCCTATCCATTTTGAAATTGTCTGTTTGGAAATTGCTTTTCCTTGTGTACCAGCAGCATATGCTACCAGCAGCTGGTCAGTTTTTCTGTAACTTTTAGTTCTGTCCAAGTAGTAACGCAACTGTCTGTGTATGTCCAGGGTGTGCAGAAGTTTCTCTCCTTTGTTTTGTGGATTTGGAAAGAAGGTAGGCAAGTGAATAGCTTGGTTTAATGAAACCCTGGATACCACCTTTGGCATAAATGTAGGATTGGTTCTCAATGAAACTCTGTCCTGATGAAAAATAAGAAATGGCTGTACTGCCATTAGGGCCTGTAACTCAGATACTCTTCTTGCTGAGGTTATGGCCAGAAGGAAGGCAGTCTTCCAAGACAGGAACTGTAGATCTGCAGATGCTGCTGGTTCAAAGGGAGGCAGTGTTAGTTTCTCCAACACGAAGTTAAGGTCCCAAGCAGGTAGAGGTGGTTTCCTTGGAGGATTGATGTTTTTGATTCCTCTTAGAAACTGTCTCAGGAGAGGATGAGAGAAGACAGGTGGATCAGTGTTGTACTGTGCTGAAACTGCTGAAGCATGAATTTTTATGGAAGAGTAAGACAGACCACTGTGGAACATTTCTGCCAAATATTCCAGGATATGTGCCATATTCATCACTGTCGCATCTAGGCCCTTTGTGGTGTTCCAAATGTGAAATCTTTTCCATTTTGCTGAATATGCCTTCCTTGTGGAAGGCCGGCGAGCTTCCATAATAATATCTTTCACTGTCTGGGATAGCTTATCCTGAGGAGGAGTCAAGGTATTTTCCAGGCTGTTAGTTGCAAGGATTTCAGGTTGGAATGCAGAGTTTTGTAATTGTGCTGTGTCAGTAGAAGTGGCCATAGAGGAAGAGGCCATGGTTTCGTACGTGACATGCTCTTTAACAGTGGGTACCAGTGCTGTCTTGGCCAGTCGGGAGCTATCAGAATCACTTTTGGCTGCTCTGTTCTGATCTTCAGTAAAACCATGGTCATTAATGGTAGAGGTGGAAATGCATACACTGTTAGAGTTCTCCAGCTGAAAGAGAGGGCGTCCACTTTCCATGCTTGTGGGTGGTATGTCCTTGAGCAGAATTTCTTCAGTTGATGATTGTGGGGGGAGGCAAACAGATCTATGTCCGGCCTCCCCCATGATTGCGTTATCTGTAGAAAGATGTCTGGGTGCAGCATCCATTCGTGTGCATCCATGATATTTCTGTTTAAGCTGTCTGCCAGTATATTGTCTTTCCCTGGCACAAACTGGGACTGCAGCTGTATATTGAGTTTCAAGGAAAGTTCCCATAGATTCATTGCCAGTCTGCAAAGAGGGTAGGAATGGGTGCCTCCTTGCTTGTTTATGTACCACATAACTGTGGTGTTGTCTGTCCTTATTAGTCGGTGGCCTTGATGCAGAAAGAGTTTGAAGGCCTCGATTGCATGTATCACTGCCAGCATTTCCTTTTGGTTTATGTGCATGCGTAGCTCCTTTTGTGACCAAAGTCCTTGAATACATCTGCCCTCCATGTGTGCTCCCCAACCATGGTCTGAAGCGTCCGTTGTAATGGTTTGGCTGGCTCTTGCCTTGCTGAAGGGCAGCCCCCTGTTCGAATGGCTGGCTTGAGCCCACCACAGAAATTCCTTTTGGAGGCATGGAATGAGTGGGATCAAAGTTTCTAAGCTGTGACTGTGCTGAGCCCATAAACTCCTTAGGTACCATTGTAATTTTCTCATATGCAGCCTTGCTTGTGGAATCAGAAGAATGCAAGATGCCATGTAACCCAGGGCCTGCAGGATTTTCCTTGCAGTCAGCTGAGTTTGTCTTGTCAGATTCTTGAAGTAATCCGGTAGTTGTCTTTGTTTTTCTTCTGTGAGAAAGGCCATTTGGGTGGTTGTGTCTAGATCCGCACCCAGAAAAGTTATTCTTTGGGATGGGACAAGTCTTGATTTTTGAATGTTGACTGTATATCCAAAGGCCTGCAGTAGGTGGATGGCATAATTCAAGTCCTTTATTAAAGTTTGTTGGCTGTCCGCTTGTATAAGGCAGTCGTCCAGATATGGGTATATTTGAATCCCCTGAAATCTGCAGTGTGCAATTACTGATGCCAGGCATTTCGTGAATACTCTGGGCGCAGTAGATAAGCCAAAGGGCAATGCTGAGAAATAATGCTCTGACCCTGCAAGAAATCTGAGGTGTCTTCTGCAACTTTGTCTGATAGGGACATGCAGGTATGCCTCCTTGAGGTCTAGAGTCACCAGCCAAGACCCCTTGCCCAGCATGGGAAGGAGTTTGTGTAGAGTCAGCATTTTGAATTTTGGCACAATGAGGCAAGTATTCAGTGCGGACAAGTCGAGAATAGGCCTCCATTGATTTTCTTTTCTTGGAACAAGGAATAGTCTGGAATAAAATCCTTGGCCTTGTTCTGAAAGAGGAACCTTTTCTATAGCTTTCATTTGTATTACGTTGGAGATTTGTTTCAAAGCCTCTGCCCTTTGATTTGGTGGCAGGTCTGGCATGCCTTTTCTTTTTGGCAATGTGTGAAAATGGAACCTGTATCCTTTGTCTATTATTTGCAGTGTCCATTTGTCCCTTGTAATGCTGTGCCAATTTTTTGAGAATAAAGAAAGCTTTCCGCCCAAAGGTACTTCTAATTGAGCCCTGGTTGGCGGAGTCAAAGCAAAGTCATTGAGTCTGTCCTTGTGCAGCAGTTGTAGGTCCTGCCAGGCATTTCGTGAATACTCTGGGCGCAGTAGATAAGCCAAAGGGCAATGCTGAGAAATAATGCTCTGACCCTGCAAGAAATCTGAGGTGTCTTCTGCAACTTTGTCTGATAGGGACATGCAGGTATGCCTCCTTGAGGTCTAGAGTCACCAGCCAAGACCCCTTGCCCAGCATGGGAAGGAGTTTGTGTAGAGTCAGCATTTTGAATTTTGGCACAATGAGGCAAGTATTCAGTGCGGACAAGTCGAGAATAGGCCTCCATTGATTTTCTTTTCTTGGAACAAGGAATAGTCTGGAATAAAATCCTTGGCCTTGTTCTGAAAGAGGAACCTTTTCTATAGCTTTCATTTGTATTAAGTTGGAGATTTGTTTCAAAGCCTCTGCCCTTTGATTTGGTGGCAGGTCTGGCATGCCTTTTCTTTTTGGCAATGTGTGAAAATGGAACCTGTATCCTTTGTCTATTATTTGCAGTGTCCATTTGTCCCTTGTAATGCTGTGCCAATTTTTTGAGAATAAAGAAAGCTTTCCGCCCAAAGGTACTTCTAATTGAGCCCTGGTTGGCGGAGTCAAAGCAAAGTCATTGAGTCTGTCCTTGTGCAGCAGTTGTAGGTCCTGCACTACCTCTGTGGTTGGGAGGCTGCCACTGACGGCCTCTGTAGGAGCCTCTAGCTTGCCCTCTACCTCTGGCACGCCTGTTCCTGCCTCTCTGAAATCTTTCTGTGTCCGGAAAGGACCAATTCTTGGTAGGCCAATTTCTGCTGAATCTTGGTGGTTGGACTTGTAGAAAATCTTTGACTGTTTGTACAGATTTTGCCTTTTCCTCAAATTTCTTTAAGACCTCTTGAGCAGTGGAACCAAATAACTTTTGCTTCTCCAGTGGAGCATCCAGAAGCTTAGCTTTAACATGGTCTGGCAGAGATTGTTCCTTCAACCAAGCATGCCTACGTATGACTGCACCTGTCATAGCTGACCTACATGAAGCTTCCAATGCATCATAACCACACTGCAAGAAATGGTTGCTAACCTGATGGGAGTTATGTACCAGATCCTGAAGGGATTTGCGATCAAGGGGTTCAGAAGAAGACAGTTTCTTATGCAATTCATCTAACAAATACTCTTGGTACTGTATCATATGAAATTGACAATTTAATGCCCTCATAGAAAGAGTAGCAGAAGTATACACTTTTTTACCCCATCTCTCTAAAGCCCTGGACTCCTTTTCAGAGGGGAGTGGGTTTTTAGTAGTGGCAACTGCAACCCCTTTAGGGCCCTGGGAAATAGTTCTGGATCAGCAGAGTGGGCCTTGTAAAGAAAATTATGAGAGTCCGGGACCCTGTAGTACCTATTGGGTTTGACAGGGGCCGGAGGAAGAGTGTCAGGGGTTATACTAGACTCAGAGTACACATCATCAATGACATTCAAAACAGGAGGAATAGCCAAAGGTCTATGCTGAGGTAAATGTAGAAAGGTTCTTAATCTTTTCCTGGAATCAGAGAATTCCTGGCCCTGCCATTTGAAATGCTCTCTCATAGAGTGAAGGGTCTCCCCGAAGGAAAGTTCTTCAGGAGGGGAGGCCGAGGGGATAGATTCCTCTGCATCAGAGTCCTCGTAGGCCGAAAAAGCCTCCTCCTGGGGGTCCGAGTGAGCAGAGCCATCAGAGGCCTCCTCTGAGGAGTGGGGATCAGAGGGCTCAACCCTAGGCCTTTTGTCTAGAGGGGGTTGAGAGCCCCTGTCCGGATGGGGTTGGGAGCCCCTGATTAAGGAAATAAGGTCCTCTGCCAAAGTTAGGATCTGTGAACTAGAAGTGGGTCCCTGAGAAATTACCCTGGGAGGCATAGCTTTTGTGTGTTTAGCAGCTTTAGCCCTGGTGAATGCCTTTATGGACATGGATGCAGGTGGCCTGGCTGCACCACGTGCTGGTGTAGTTTTGTCTAGAGGAATGGTGTCGGGAAGTTTCCAAGACACCAGTTTCTGAAGGAAATTCAATAACCGACTTGGCAGGGGCCTCCGGGGCCGAGGTTGTCGGTTGAGCGGTTTCGGGGTTCGGAAGTACCAAGGACTCTGTTTCAGCCGAGACCGAGACACTCGCGGTAGGCCTAGCCGTGGTTTCAGCCGAAACCACGGCCCGCGTGTGTCAGTCCTTGTCTTTCCGTTTCTTAGTTAAATGGGAAGTCGGGGTCTCCGACGGCATTTTTTATGAAAAACTAGCCCCAAAAAACTCCTCTGCGAACTCCGCCCGACGTCTAAGAGTGCGTCGGTTGAAGGAAGCACAGGCTGAACAGGCCGAGACGTCGTGGTCTGGGCCTAAGCAGGGGAGGCAGTAAGAGTGGAAATCCTTATGAGGTATTTGTTTCCCACAAGTTAAACAATTATTAACTTTATCTGACATCGGCTGAGGCAAGAAAGAGTCCCCAATGGGGTACTTAGCTTTTGAAGTCTTCGGTTAGCTGAATTACAGGAGCTGGCCGACCGGCACTTGCGAACTGCTTCTGCTTTGGGCACCACGCGGCAAGAAAGACTGGGGAAGATGGCGTCGGCTGATGCTTTTATACCCCAGGCGTTCTGACGTCGGGGAAAGTGCGACATCAGCTGACGCCGGACCCAGACTTTGGAATCCGGCCGACCGAAGGGCTGCCTGAGGCAGGACAACCCATATGTGATGACTGCAGATGCATCCTTGAAGGACATCTTTAAAAATTAAGAAAATATACACATTGCTGCATTATTCAACTATATACATTAAAATTGTGTGTACAGTATAAGATCTACAGTTGAAATATCAAAACATAGTATATTCAGAACCTGAATATACACAGTTGCTAGAAAGAGATACAGGTTTACAGATATGTTAGAGATATGTTCAGATGTTATATCATTTCACTACTGCAGAAACTGAGTTTTCAGGAGTAAAGTAGGTAGGTTAGAGTGTGTAGAGGAGATTATATAAACATACTGAAATTCAAAAATACAAAGAATATTACTATGCAATGGAACATGGGGCAGAAGTACAGACCTAGGCATGTTAGGTGAAACGGGGATGGGGTTTTCTATCTATATTCAGTGGCATGTCCCTAGGAGAAGGTTTACAAAGCAAGACCTGTACATGTTCGCCAATGGGGTGAAAATGCCATTTGGCATTTTACATACCACATGCAAAGCTAAGAGACTCATTGTTGCAAAACACTTTAAACCTAACTGAACGTAGGATCTGAACAGTTTAAAGAAAAGCCACTTCCACAGCCAATCTCCTTTTTCTATCACGAACAAGGATTTCTGAAAGAGAAAATACAAATAGTACACTAGGAAAGCAGCAGCATTCACTCAGCTTTAATATCACCGACCTGCTAAGTACTTCAGAATTTACAGCCTACACCACTGGTATAAAACATTTGGATTCTTTTTAAGCTAGAAGCTGCAAGCTTTTGTGGATGACTGACCAAAGAGGTTATAGAAGTGTACTTCAAAAACAAGTGCTCTTTGTTTTATTACCCAATATTAGAAACCAAACGCATGAAATGATGCACACTAACTTTGGCCATGCTGTAGTGTATTGTTGATGTTATTTTGTCATGTTCAACACATCTAAACAGCTTCCTTCAACTTTTTGTATTATTTCTTAAAACAGTACTAAATCGGAGAAAGTACAGTTGTATAAAATCTTACCATAACAGTAGATGTCCTTGCCTTCACTGCTGCAGTATTCATTACAAATGGAATTCCCTGCCGTGAAGCCCACCATCCGGCCAGTTTACCAAGTCTACCATTGCTTTAAGGTACGCCGAATGTCACCTACACACTCCTTGCATAGCGTAGGGCATAAAGGTGACGTTCAGGCGTACCATCCTCAGAATGGATTGCCCCAGTAGGAACAAAAGTCCAAGGAAAACCAAAGAGAACCTGCACATCCAGGAGGGGGGGTGGGGAACCTAGGGGGATGGAGGGAGGGAGTGATTACTGCAGCAGTGAAGGCAAGGACATCTAATGTTATGGTAAGATTTTACACAACTATACTATGTCCTTACACTCACCATTGCAGTACTCATTACAAAGGGGAGAGTGCCAAAGCTCAAGAAGAAACTTGGGAGGAGGAAGCAGCAGCAGAGCCCTCTAAGAGGCCACGAAGAATGGCATCAGCAAAACCAGCCCTAGCTCTTGAGATACCATCCAACTGGTAATGTTTGGTAAAGGTATGCACAGAAGTCCAGGTAGCTTCAAGAATATAATTAGTGTCCAAGCCTTTGAAAAAAGCACCAGAAGAAGTGACAGCTCTAATAGAATGAGCCTTTACAGGAGAGGAAGGTTCTCACCATGAAAAGTGTAACAAAAGGAAATAGCCTTTGAAATCCAAGTGGAAATAGCTTGCCTGGAAACAGCCAAACCTAAAGACCTAGGATGAAAGGAAACGGTTTACCTTTGAACTGTCGTCCACCGTGTGTCCGACGTGCATAACGCCGAAAGTACGGCTGCAGAAAACAACAATGCAGATTCACCATGTGTTTGAAAGGCAAATAAGCAAATGCTTTTTTGCCATTCAAACGCATGGATCAAATGTTGGAAATGGCTTTCCAGCAAACCATTTTCGACATTTAATCCTTTGAAGTTCTCCGTATTTCGGTAATACGGGTCGCACAACAGGACGATTGCACATACCACGTGCGACAAAACGAAATTAAACCATGGAAACAAATAACTGGTCAGATTTTCTGACAGCTTTAGTTTTATCCAAATAAAATCTGAGCTGTCTACGCACATCTAAGGTATGCAGCACAGTCTCACTGTCAGACTGTGGAGTGGGGAAAAAAGTAGGCAAACAGACCGATTCAGTGACAACTGATTAATCACCTTGGGCATGAAAGAAGGATTAGTATGCAAGGACACCCTGTCCTCATGAAATATCAAAATAGGTGGTCAAGCCATAAGGGCTTGCAACTCAGACACCAGTCTGGCGGAAGTAAGAGCTAACAAAAGAACTGTCTTCCAAGAACAATGTTGCAAGGAAGCTGAAACATCAAGCTCAAAAGGAGCCGGAGTCAATTTTTCCAAAATGAAATTAAGATCCCATGGAGGAGGAACAGGCTTTCTAGGAGGTCTAATATTAAGGACGCCTTTAAGAAATTGCTTAGCCTCAAATCTAGAAGCTAATAGGGGAGTTAAAGTCAGACAAGCAGAAAGAGCTGATAAGTGGGCCTTAATAGAAGAATAGGTCAAACCAGCACTAAACAACTCACACAAGTAACAGAGCGTAAAGGAACAGCCACAGAACGTGGGTCCAGGTCATGAGAAAGACATCCAATAGAAAAAATCTTCCATTAAGACAAGTAGGATTTCCTAGTAGTAGGCTTCCTGGCATCCTGCAGGCCCTTTAGCAAGTCCTCAGAAAAAAGTCATCTATGAGGGATCAAAACCCTGTCACCCGCACTGTCAGCTGAAGAGTGGACAGGTGGGGATGGGTGAGAGACCCCTTGTCTTGTGTGAGGAGATCCACCCTGTGAAGTAACTTGTGATTACTGCCCTTGGCTAGATGCAGAAGTAGAGGAAACCAGTGCTGTCACAGCCAAAAGGAAGTCACCAACAAGATTTTAGGAACATCCTGTTGAATCTTGAACATGACTCTCAGAATAAGAGGAAGGGGAGGGAATGCATAAAGCAGCATCCCCTTCCAAGAAAATGAGAGGGCATCCACTTTTCATACCAGAGGACATGGGACACTGGCACAAAGCAGAGGAAGCTGTCTGTTCAAAGGGGAGGCAAAGAGATTTACTTGAGGAGTACCCCACTGGTGAACAACGTCCAGAAACGCATCCTTGTGAAGCATTCATTCATGGGACTGAGTGAAGGACCTGCTCAGACTGTCTGCCACAACATTCTGATCTGAAGGAATATAAACTACCTGAAGGGTCACTTGATACTGGATAGCCAGATCCCATGCTAGAAGTGCCAGAAGGCAAAGATGGTTAAGATCTCGAACCCCCCCCCCCCGTTTGTTGATATACCATGACTGTGGTACTGTCTATGAATACCTTGAGAGGTCCTGGAGAGAAGAGAGGATGAAAGGCCTGAAGAGCCAGCATAAGAGCCCTCATCTTTTTGATGATGTGCTCCTTCTGCTGACGAGGCAACCACACTCCCTGAACTCTCAGGGAGCCAAATGTTGCTCCCCATCCCACATCTGAAGCATCTGTATACAGATCCCAAGAGAGAAGAGGAGGTTGAAAAGGGAGCCCTGGATTGAGAGACAACTGCTGAATCCACCACAGAAGTTCTTTCTTGAGACACGGGAGAAGAGGAACAGGAAAGTCTAGAGTAGATGTGTCCAACATGCGGCCCTCAGAGCTTTGCCACGAGGCCCTCTACCTCTAACTCCAACATCGATATACGCATGCCCCAAAACACTTTTTTGTTGTGTTTTAGTGCCTGTGACCTGTAACTCTAACATTGGTGTGCGCATGCACCAAAGCATCCTTCTAGTTTTTAATTTTTTGCGCCAAAGAAGGGTCTGTGTGTTCGCGCCATTATTTTGTGCCAAATAATCAATGTGTGTGTTCTTGCTGAAGAGGGACTCGTCTATGGATTTGCTGCCATTGCCTTTTAAAGAGACAGCACTTAACCTGTGTTAATAGGTAAGTATGGTGTGAGTGAGTGCATGCATGAAAGCAGAATGTTTGTGTGCGTGAAAGTAGAAGTGTGTGTGTGTGTGTGTGTGTGTTTATGTGTGCATGACAGAGAGAGAGAGAAAGACACATGCACAAAGAGGCTAACGTACAAACAAGTTACCTCACAAATCACAAATGCATCCTACATTAAAAGTACACTTTCATTAAATTGCAGCTTTTCTGACAGGGAGAGTGTTGTATTGAATATGAAATCATACCTCTCAACTGTATGGATTTTCGAAGAATGTCTGGATTTTTGCCTCATCTTCCAATTTGTGTCTTTTGCTTAGGAAATAAAAGTAGTTATCCAAGGTAATGCAGTCCCAGGGAGTAAGAATGAGACAGCAGCCTAGGGTTAATGGGTCAGTAGTGGATTGACTAAATGTGGGACTGTAGCATATGAAGTTTTTTTTTTTTGACAAAAAAAAAAAATCACCCAGTACTGTCTTGTCATTGGTGGGTTCTAAGCAGTGGTAAATTGGACAACAGTAAGCATAACTTTGGTGGATCATCAATACTGGCAAATCAGGCGGGCACAATGTCATTTTTTAAATGTTGGGGGTTTTAGTGTGTATGTGTGTGTTTGTGTTGGGAGTGCTGCAATAGTAGATGATTATTAAAGACAGAGACTTACAAACTGTGGAGAATATGTTTCTTTGTTTCAAAACCTGATACTTGGGTACTAGGAATGCCAAAAATAGATTTTTTAAGACATAACTTCTTGCCATTTACAGTGGATGGATATTTACATTTAATGGACAATGTTAGCAGTATGAGTGTGGTCCTGTGGGGATCTGGAGGATGCCAAGTCTACCACTGCCAATGTCTTCTAAAGTGACCTAGAAATGGATATTGGGATGTTACTGAAAAAATACAGCAAGTGGGCTTTGAAATGTAGTTTAATTAAACAAAGTGCACTTGCAATTTACAGGCCATAATTTAATTTTAGGTAGTCCAGATCCTGGTAGATTGCATACCATTAGACTTAATTAGGGAGAGGTGTCATTCTGTGGAAATAAGCAGACCTAGTTTCAGTGAAAGCTCTGTGGTTGTTTGCAGGTAGGACGTTGCAGGATGTGGAGCCAACGTGTTTTATTATTTTTAATGGATTTGTCATTTCAAAGTATGGTTTTCTTTGTTGCAAAAGAAGGCAGGATTGAATGAGCCATATAATGCTTAACTGACAATAATGGGATAGAAACATTATACATGATGTATAATGTTTGCAGCTACACTTGTTTCAATGGTGTCTGTGATGCACAACTATTTTTGGGCCTGTGTCCCAATTTTATTTTTCGTTTTGTCCAGAATTCTTGCTTAGGTTGAGAGGTATGGTTCCATGCTAAATCAAAAGGTTGCATTTACCTTGGAAGACTTTTCAGCATAATTATGAGAAACAGAGCGTTTTTAATATCTCCACTTATTTCCAATATAAACTGCCATGTAACCTTGCAAATAACTTTCTTATTACGCTACTTTAATTCTTTTGGAATTGACAGGTATGCTTCATTGGTTCGGACGTAAGCATAGTGTACTGTGACTGATTTCTTGCAGCAGTCTGTGGTTTACTTATCACAATAACTTTTCTGTGTTTCTGGATGTGTAATCAATTTAACAGCTTTAAAGATATTTTCCAAAATGAAATAAATGTTGTTGTATCTTTCGGCTTTTCCTGGTTAGGGGTCGTCACAGCGGAACTCCGGTCCGCTAATGATTGGCAGTAGATTTTTACGTACCGACTTGCCAGACCTGACATACAACCTTCAACGAAGGTACGGCCATTCACTCACGTCTCCGCACAGAAGACGCTTTAGTTGAGAATCGAACAGGACGTCTTACTGTGAGGCGACAATGCTACCGCAGCACCACCACCGCAGTGTCCAAAATTAAATAAATACATAATAAATAAAAAAAAGTAATCCTTTCTTCACTTTGAGCTATTGACAAAGTGTGGGAATTTTTGTTATTGTGCTTTCCTTTAGATCATCCTTGTTCTGTTAATATTGTCAAATGTTTGTCTCCCTTCCATAAAACCACACTGATACGCATCTATCAATTCTGGCAAGCGCATTGCCATTAGTTTAGCTAGTACAGAAACATTAATAATCAGGGTTTAAAACCGAAATGGGGATGAGATGGGTCTAATAGACCTTTACCCTCTTTGGGTAATAAAGTGAGCACAGCTTTTCTTCCAAGATGCTGGTAGTTTCCCTCCTTTTAAAATGTCTGAGCTCTTTAAAGAAGTACAGTCTAAGTTATGCCACCTGATGCAGACATGTGCCTGCAGTCCTGGTCACTCTGTCCCCATAAACAGAATTGCAATGTACTACAAGGTAACCCAAAGAGGAAGTCATATGCCACAAACAAAGTCTTGATTAAATCCTCTCAGAGTCCAGACTTGTGGGTGTCAACAAGCTTTTTCCAGCCCTGATCGACTAGTGGAGACTGGAAATTAAAAAGGTGACATAACAGGCAGCTCTATGCCTCAATGTGGCATGAAGTACACTTTCTCTTTCTTCATCTGCTCACAGTAGCAAACCAGATACTCTGGACATTACTTTATATTTTCATTCAAACTGTCTAATCAATGAAAAAAAAAAAAGTCTGCTGCCATGAAAATGAACTTCCCCATTAACTTCATTACCAGCTTGGTGGATATTGGCATCCCGAGGCAATGCAGAAATTCCCACACTTCTACTGACAACTGGTTAATTATTCTCAAACTGATATGGCATGCGAGAGATGCTATTTACACAATATCACTGTATGCAAAGCTCTCGCATAAAAGCACTTCTAATGTCAATAAGGTTGTCAGTAGTACACATCCTGCAACCATCACACAATTCAAAGCAGTCAGATAGACCCACATATGCTAAGGCACTTAACTGTAACCTTCCTAAACACCAAAGACCTCCTAGACAAAATACACATAGCAACCACCCTCATCAACCTTGAATGTACTCTTTCAAAACACCCACATTAACATATACAGCCACATCTCATGGAACCTTTACTTCCATGGAACCTTTACTTCCAAGCCTACATGGCAAGCCACCACAAAATCCAACATTCTAGTCATTGGAGACTCCACTGCGAGACACACTGATGTTCATCACACCAGGCTAAGTAAGAATAAAGTCACAGTCAGTTGCTTATAAGGGGCCAGGATCTGCCACATTAAACACGCACTCAAGTCATTGGACCAAAAGTAGCAGTATGACTCAGTCACAGTCCATGTGGGTGTAAATGACTTTATGAGTACCTCCTTAGTCTAGATGAAGAGAGACATTTATGAAGTTCTTGGAATGTGTCCCAGGCTGGTATGAGCCTACCACTGAGCAGCATTTTACCTTCTCCAAGGATGATGGCACAACATGAACAAAAGATGACTGACTTTAATAATGGCAAAGATGACTGACTTTAATAATGGCTTAGTTTCTGGTGTCATTCTAAGGGAGTGCAATATTTGTCAACAAACCATGCGGCTTTGCCAGGAATGGTCTGCACCTCTCCACTCTATAGACTTTCAAATATAAACTGAAACACTGTCTTCCTCCATAGTGTCTTAATGCCAAACTGAAAGTACTTCTGACACAGCACATCAAAACCAAGAAAATTTAAAGTTGTTATTGCTCCATGCTAGGAGTCTAAACAAAAAATCTCCAGTCCCTAGAAACTCTCTTCACCCTACAGAATGCTGATGTCTGTGCAGTCACCGAGACATGGTTTAAAGCCACAGACAGCACACACCGGCAGTGCAAGGTTATAATGCCTTCCACACATTTAGACCAGCTACTACACAGACAATGACTAAAGGTGGAACTGTCTCAATTTACATAAAAAATAAATATACTTCAAGGCTGGTCAAACAGGACAATGCACTTGAGCTTCTCCATGTTCAAATCATCATAGGCAAAATCCAATACCACTTCCTTGCAAACTACAGGTCCCCTTCTATGACCCAGGAAACCCATACCATGCATTTAAACTTACTGGAAACACTCACCATCCAACCCAATACCACATTCATGGGTGACTTTAATTACCCTGCTATTAACTAGGAATCATATACGACACCATACGTACAGAAACAGAGATTCCTGGAGTTTGTAAACACAAACTCCCTGGACTAGACTATCAATACACCAACAAGGGGTGCAACCATACTGGATCTGGTCCTCGCTAATATGGGAGAGTGCAGCACACCCCCCCCCCCTAGTGTAATATCTTCTCGGACAAGGTCAGACCACAGAATGGTCTCCTCTGAAGTAAAAATAAAACATGAAACCTCAGCTAACCCTGGAACACTCAAGAACTATTCTAAGGCTAACTTCCCACTATTAAGTAATAGCCTGGCAAAATTTCAAGCCCCCATAAACCCTGATAACACTGCTGGCTACACAGTACTGTTCACAGAAACCCTATAAAAGCCCATTAATAGCTGCATAGAGACAGCTATACCCACCAGGAATAAGTGCAGAACTAACTCTAAAAACAGGCCACCCTGGTAGAATTACATCACTAGGCTGTATAACAGAAGAAAATCATGCCAAAAATTAGGAGGTGCAGCACCCAGCAGGATAAAGGCACTCTCTTCAAAGTAAACAAGCACGGAGGACAAAAAGTCTACCAGAGCCAAATATGAGGTAAATTTGGCTTTCAAGGCCAAAGGACAACCACAAGGCATTCTTTAGCTATGTCCGCAAACTCAAAGGCAATATGCAGTTGTATGCAGAGCTCACTGTAAATGGAGCCACCTATAGTGAGCAAGAAGATATAGCAAACCTACTGGCACTGGCCAAAAAATTAATCTCCAGCTTTATCCCTCTCTCTTCCCATCAACCTCCCGTCAAGAAATACCACTAAATACAACTCTCACTGCTATCACTAGGGAACAGGTCCCTTGATGCTCTCTCTAAGGCAGAGAACACTGCATCAAAGGGCCCAGACAATATCCCAGGATGCCTTCTAAATAGCATTCAACATGATCTATCAGGCCTCTGGAATTGCTATTTAACTGTAGCTTCCAAACAGGCTTTGTGCCTCATGAATCGACAACAGCAACGGTCATCTCTCTGCACAAAGGTGGGCTGTCTACAGACCCTGAAAACTACAAACCCATAAGTCTCACTAGTCTCATATTCAAAGCCATGGAAAGAATCATCAAGGAAATGATCAATAATGACATAGGAAACCGCCATACACTGGACCCAACCCAGTTTCTTTTCATCAAGGGCAGGTCAAGCCTATTCAACCTGGTAGACTTCTTTGAGAAGGTCACAAATGCAATGGATGAGGACAAAATGATTCACACACTGCCTACCTTGAAATGGCCAAGGCATCTGACTCAATCCTCCACACAGGCATTGTATGGCTAGACTTAAAAAGGCCCTTGTGGTCATTAGCCTAGTAAAACACCTATGAACCTATAAGCTCAACTCAGAGAACTGAGCTACTCTCAAAGAAGTACTCAAAGATAACCTAATCCTAGTTAGATAGACCACAAAATCAGTTACTGGTGAAAGAGCCTTTTCTAGACTAGGACATGCTACACAGAATCAATTATTGTGATTTCAGTCTGTAAATCAAACTTTTTAAAACCAGCCTAAAAGAGCAAATACTGAAAAAAGCTGAGTGTATATGCTTTCGTGACACTCGCTACAAAATAAAAGCTCAACCTGTGTCAGCCCAGCCATAATTATACTGGTCAAATATACCTGAATACATAAAATAGTTTGAAAGCAAATACAAATATAAATTCTATATATACATACACAGATAAATTTTATAAATAAAATAAACCTATCTGCACTTCTATTTTTTATCTCCACTTCTACTAATAGTTTTTGTATTCTAGTCAACATTGTAATATATGCACTTTTGTACATATTACCTCTGAATTTCTGTAAAAGTTTAATCTGCAAATGTTTTCTAACTACTCACATACACCTGGGTCATGTCTAAAAAGTGTCTGCTGACCAGCTCACTTACCCAGCTAACAAATGGAAGTAAATAAGAAAATAAAACTACAGAAACCACTACCAAATGGATCAAAGATCAGCCATTCAATCATGCTGGCCAACCGGCTAAATCACTGCCTCAGATGGACAAACACCAGCCAAGACTGCAGCAGATGGCATAACCGATTCAGATTTCATTACTAATTTAAAAGCTAAGCTGTCAAGTATCATGAGCACTTTGGCTGCATACAAACTGCAATTGAGTTTGGTCACTAACCCTTCTCTGATTACATAAATTACGACTGAAATAATACTCTCTACATTAATTTGATATTTGTTTACCTAGAAAGTCTGACTGGGACAAAAAGTGCCGCTTTTCAAAGGCCTGGGAAGTAACGCTCCACAGTTAGCACAGTTTACCAATTTAACATAAGAAGCCACAGTGGTGCAGCGGTAGCGTTGTTCCCAAACAGCAAGAGGTTCTCCTGTTTGATTTTCGGCTGGAGTGCCTTTGTGTGGAGTCTGCATGTCCTTCCCATGGTCGAGTGGCCTTCGAAAGACATGCATGAATGGGCATGCCTTCGCTGAAGATTGGCGTCGGGCTGGCAACTCGGCACCATAAAAATCTACTTCCAATCATTACTGGACCGGAGTTCCGCTGTGGTGACCCCTAACCGGGAAAAGCCGAAAAGGCAAACAACCAATTTAACATAAGAAACAATAAAACAATTAAAACATTTAACATGAAATTAAAACAAAATAAAACAATGTCAATCAAAATGTAACCGGACTAAGATGATATTAACATATGAATTTCTAGCAATAATTATTTAAAAAAAAAGACAATATATGAATAAACAGTTTTTGCAAGGTCAAATAACCATTAATAATTTAGATGCACTTATGGATATAACAGCCTAGAATATAAAATAAACAAAAATACATAGTAGTATAAAGGCATAACTTGAGATAAAGGAGAGGTTGTAGAGGAAGAGTAGAATGAGAGAGAAGAAATACGACAGACATGAGGAGATTCTACAAGAAATTGAATATTAGAATAGGTGCAAAAGATGATTATTATGTGAACTTATTGGAAAATGAATGAAAAATGACAATGTAGGAAGGAGTTAGTAAAAAAGATTATGGATGAGAAGCAAAGGAAATTAGAAGAAGGAGAAGTATAAAAAGGGACAGAGTAATTCATCCTGGATTGCAATTGGAGCAGATCCAGTGTTACTTAAGGCATTTTTTTCAAAGAGAATTTTAAAGAACTCAGATTTCAGATGGTTCTAATAGTTAATAAACTTTTGCAACAGAGCAAGATTAAAGGCTTTGGTTACGGGATCTGGTGGGTTTAAAAGACAGTGAGAAGTTGTTTACCATTTGATCTTAAGAGTTCTGTTTGGGGTGCAGGGGTTGAGTAACTGACTAACAGCTGGAGAGGTGGGTTGGTAGATGATACTATGTGCAGTTATAAGTTTGATAGGAAAGATGGTTAGGGAGTTCAATCCATGTGGGAATGTAAATGTTTTACAGTGGCGAGTAAAGGGATTTACACTACTGGCAAATTTAGTGGTTTTGTTGTAGCACTTTTCAAGCTTAGTTTTTAGGGAAAACTAAATTGGCCTCAAAGTAAAGATGGCAAAAGGCAGGGTTTGGCTACAGTTTTGTTCAACAACATCCAAGGTTTCACTTAATGGCATGCAAAATTTTGTAAGTCACTCATTTTTTGAAGTATTAAGTACATATGGAAATGTTGCTTATTTTCTTAATTACTAACAACCAAGCAGCAATATTCCCAGTATAATGTGATGTAAACCAGCATTTTCAGTTAATTGTCCTTTCTCCCACATTGGTGATTCACACCATACAGCTCAATAACATTCATTTCTCTCATGAAAATGTGAACATGAATTTGAAAATATGATTAAGTGGCAAAAAGATTTTTTTTCCACTGTAGAACATGCTAGATTAAACAATCTTGGTGTCATGTTATTAACTCCTTACCAGCTAATAAGCAGTATTAGAAAGGGCAAGTCACTTAAAAAAACCAGACCCCAAAAAATTCTGGATGTCATGAGGCATCATAGATGTGAACTGGAAGACTACAGAAAGGCATTTTAGGCTTGAGTAGCATTTCCCTTCCCTTCACTGGGCTACAGTAACTGCCCACATTTCAGCGGACAGGGCTCTAGGAAGTTGTGAAAGGTTTAAACAAGAAGTGTCAAAGAAATGGTTGTGAATGTAGCTCTGGTACATTTTTATATGTGCATTTTTTTTTTATTTTACATAAAACACTCCCTGGATGTTTAGAAGTTTAGTGTAGGATCTGTTAGAAATGTGTTATTTTATAGCTTACTTTTTATTTAGTTTGTGCTTAGTTTACACATAATTGGGTCCATTTCCTAGTAATGCTGGATTTCTGACTTACTAGTTGAAGTTCAAGTTTTATTTTTCAGTCTTTTACTTTAAGGTTGATTGGTTTAAAGATGCTTCAGAAAGTGAACAATTTTCAATTATGCTCCTCATGTTAAAAGTATAACACATTTTTTTTTCCATTTCTACTGTCTGGTCATGTTTTTCTGTATAACCACACCTGCTAATGGTAGCTACTAGGTAACAGTTTACTCACATTTGTACAGCATTCCACATAGACATAAACATACTTTAAAAGTGCAGCTTATTACTTTCATTTTGTTTTCAGTACGATAATCACCACATTAAATTTTCAGTGCAAGGTGTTCTACCTACTAAACCTAGCTGACAACTTGCCTTTTTTTAGGAAGCAAAAAAATCCCATTAATGCACTATATAATAACACACATTGATTTAGGCAGTGAAGCATTGTGGGTCCACTCTTTAAAATGATTCCATCCGTGGCAATTTTTCTACTCAAAAAAAAAATATTCAGATGGCCATCATTATCACCAAAATAAAATGCAAGAACACCAGTTTTACATTAAAAATGCATTGTTATTCATAGTAGTTTCAAAGAAATGTAAATTCACAACCATCAATGACTTGCAAGTATCCACCCTCCTGCTATGCTCCATTTCTTAAAGAGGGCTAAGCCAATTATTCCCTGGGTAAATCTGAAGGTACCTATCCACTCATCTGGGCTCCATTTGAAGAATGATGATCTTAACCTGTAGAGACTGTTTCTTCCAAAGATGGGGAGGCACTGTGTATTGCATCTCTAACTTTCCTTCATATTCCATTGACCTGAAAAAGTAAGGTGCCTGGTTCTTGTATTTGCTAAGCTATTAAACATGCTTTCCATGGATCCCATTGTCAGATATCTACTTTCTTTGTATGACAAACAGTACAGCCAAACACTACAACAAAAGATCTGGCTCTACATCAGGGGGAATAAAACAATGGTGATATAGGATCACACAGAGCCTTCCCTTGCTCTGGAATACACTCTCCTTGTATATCAAGCACTGCAATTACCTGTCTGACTTTAAACATAGCTTAGACAATTGGATGGGTACCAAAAAATACACTTCAGGACTTAAAAGGTCTTGCCCTCCTTGAAAAAGTTGGCAGAGCCTGAAGCAGGTTATTAGCAGGACACAAGCGGCTTCTGGTCTAACAGTATTTTATTTACTAGGAATATAATATTAAATATCGTAACTGCAACATGACCTGGCAAGAAGTTGCAACTTTGACTTTTTTACTGTTTTCACACAGTCCTGAGGCAAAACATTAAACCTCTGCAGTCACTGTTACCAATACTGTATCTGTTCTAATTTTCCAAAAAAAAAAAAAAAAAAATCCTCTCTCGCTACTCGTTTCCCGCCTTTCTATAATGACTAGACTCAGTTTTTCAGATTTTGCTGAATTCTGTGCTGTTTTGTAGTTTCTGTGTTGCCCAGACCGTATTAAGATAGAGGGGAGCTTCTCTGTTCATCAGTGAGAGTGGTGAGCTTTGAGCAGCCTGTATGTCGCTGAAGGAGTGGTTTCAGCTCAGAATCTGGAGTTTTATTGGCCATTTTGAGGTATTTCTATCCCTTTCATCTTTCTGTTTAAAGACCCGTGTTTGCGCTGTATTACGCTCCGCACAGCGCTGCTCAGCTACAGTTAAACTATTCCCCATTGCCAGAAAGTCTGCTCTTCAGATTTTCCCTTAGAACCATCTAGTTTTCTAGTTTTAGCACTCAAAACAGTTTCTTTGTGCTCAGCACTTGTCCAAAACTTGTTGCAAGCACTAAATCTACAAATTACTACAGCACTCAAACTTTCCTCACTTATCAAGAGGAAAAGAGTTTTTAGTACTTAAATTAATAAGTACTAACCAGACATGTCTAAGGGTCAGCTCCCGGTGTTTTCTCCTGTCCACCTGATGAATCTGGGCATCTTGGGTCAATGTAGAAATTGCCTCATGTACCCGGACAACCCTCTCCTCCTAACATCAAACACTACAACCTGTGAGAGATGCACTTATATAGCCAAACTGGAAGCCAAGCTCTCTCCACCAAGACTGGACTAGACAGTCAAGAGAAGGTAAACACCACACTGCACTCAACACGTAGACCATCAAAACCTGCACCACCCAAATCCACACATAGTAACAACACACACACCTACATTCGCAGAGGCTCTCAATAAAAATCTGCCCAAACAGAGACCTCCAAAGCTGAAATGCAAGCAACCGCCACCCCCCCAACACTACCCAAATGACAGCCCACAAAATCAGTGTGCCACTCAACCTCAGTCCATAAGGCAAAACAACACACCCAACACACTAGTCATAGGCGAATCTATAGTCCGGCACAATGACGTCCCTCTCATCAGGCTAAACAAGGAGAAAGTTCATGTCAGCTGCCTGTTGGGTGCCAGGATCCGCCATATAATGCACGCATTCAGGTCACTCCACAAGTACAAATATGACTCTGTCATTGTCCATGTTGGAGTGAATGACCTCAAATGTACCTCCCTAGACTACATGAAGAGAGACATGGAGGAGCTCTGACCACGTGGCCCAGGCAGGTATGACACTAGCCCTGAGTAGCATCCTGCCATCACCCAGAATGATACCACAGTACAAGGACAAAATGACCGACTTCAACAATTGGCTAAGCTTCTGATGTCACTCTAAGGGGATCCAGTATCTGTCTGCCTGGGACGACATGATCGAGAGGACACGATGCTTTGCCAGAGATGGCCTGCACCTGCCGCCTCTATAGTGCCTTTAGGCACGGCTCAAACGTCAAACGCACCATAGTGGATACAAACAAGTGAAATCTGAGGGTAACCCTACTCAATGCTAGACGTCTAAACCTAAAAACGCACTCACTCGAGGTACTCCTTAAGATGGAGAACATCGACATCTCTGCAGTCACAGAAACCTGGTTTAAGGCTCCAGAGAGCACCCCTGAATTACCAGGCTACAATTCTTACCACACCTTTCAGCCACCTAACCTGGACTGAAACATTAAAGGAGGAGTGTCCGTATTCATAAAGGATATCTACACCTCCAGGCTAGCTGCTCAACATAATGCATCCAAAATTATCCAAGTACAATTAACACTGGGCAAGACTGCAATTCAGGTTGTAGCTTGTTACAGATGCTCCGCCATGCCCCAGGGCGCCCACTCCATGTTTCTCGATATACTGGATAATATTAAGGTACAGCCCAATACCCTAATATTGGGAGATTTCAACTACCCCACAATCAACTGGGAAAACTACTCATGTACTAACTCATTTGTTCAACATTTTCTGGAATTCATCAATTAGAATGGCCTGGATCAGCTTGCCCATACCCCCACCAGGGGCAGCAACATCCTCGACCTGGTCATTACCAATATGGATAACAGATGCTCCATGCCAGAGGTAAACTCCTCGGTGGTCAGATCCAACCACAAGCTAATCACCCTAGACATCCACATCTCACCCCCACCCCATACCCATTAAGGGAAAACCGAAAAAAACTACTCCAAAGCCAACTTCATGCTTCTTAAGACAGAAGTGGCTAACTTCACGACATCCATACAGAAGGAAAATAGAGGCACGACTGCTGAATCATATACAAATGCACTGTATAAGCACATACACTAGTACATGGACTGTGCCATCCCCAACAGAACCAAGATGCTATCCTCCAAAAAAGGAAGCCAATCTGGTGGTCCCCTGCCATAAACAAACTCTACAACAGAAGGAAGAAACTGTTGCGAAAAAAAAAAAAAAAAAAAGTAAAATCCCATGACTGCAGGAACTCCCTGGTCAGCCTAAGAAGCTGAGATCCCTCATAAAATCCTCCAAAGCTAGTTACGAAAATAAAAATCGCCATGGATTCTAAAGACAAACACAAAGCATTCTACAGATATGTCAAGAATCTCAATGGCAACACTCAGATCTGTTCTGAGCTACAGCACAACAGCACTAGATTTACTGAACCAACTGATATTACCAACATCCTGGCAGACCGGTTCAGTGCAAACTTTACCCCTCTCAACCCCCAAAGGGCCCATCTCCATACCGGAAGATTGCAAAACCCCTGTAATCAGATGCACAGGTAAAGAACACACTCTCCAAAGCCAAGAACACCACATCCATGGGACCAGACAATATCCCAGGCTGTGTTCTGCATGAACTACAGAACAAACTGGCACCCCACTTAAGTACCATGTTCAACCATAGCCTCACTTCAGGCTTTGTGCCTATGGAAAGGCACACAGCGATGGTTATCCCACTCCACAAAAGGGGTGCCACCACTGACCACAGGAACTACTGCCCCATTAGCCTGACGAGCCTGGTCTGGAAGGCCATTCAACACATCATACTGGAGCTTATAAACAAAGACACAGATAACCTTCAAATTCTGGACCCCACTCAGTTTGGGTTTGTAAAAGGTAGATCATGCCTCCTAAACCTGATGGATTTCTCTGAAGCAGTCACCAGAGCCACAGACGTGGGTAAGGTGGTGCACACAGCCTATCATGACCTCGCCAAGGCTTTCGACACCATCCCCCACTCTGGTATTACAGATAAACTCACTGGACTGGGCATAAATCCCTATGTCACAAGGTGGGTGGCCAACTGGCTCACTGACAGAACCCACACAGTGAAAGTAGCAGACTCCAAATCCGACTTCAGACCAGTGACAAGCAAGATTCAGTTCTGGGCCCTCTCCTGTTCGGTATCTACTTATCAGAAGTCCAGGCTAATACAGCTGGTCATTGGCTAACGATGTTTGCAAACGACTGCAAACTAGGAGCCATAACAGATTTGCCTAAGGATGTGGACATTCTACAAAGAGGCCTCACTGAGACTGATGCTTGGTGTCAAAGTCATGGCCTAAAGCTCAATGTCAAGAAGTACACTGTCATCCTCTTTGGGAAAAACACCGTACCCATGAAATACCACATAGGCGGGTAGCCTACTAAACACCGAAAGTGTGATAAGAGACCTTGGGACACAGGTGGACAGTAGTCTCTCCTTCGATAATCACGTTGCCACAGTAGTCAGGAAATCCTTCTATGTGGCACACCTTACCACAAAGGGGTTCGCCTTCAGAAAAAGAGAGGTAATTGTTCCTCTACTCATTCATCAGACCCATTATAGAGTACAATGCCCCGTTTGGTATGTATCTTGCAAAACATCTATAACAACTAGAAAGGCCACAGAAATCTCACTAAGAGGACTACCAGCATCAAACAGATGCCATATGCAGACAGTCTCAAAAAACTCCAGCTCTACTCTGTCAGATATTGCGACTCAGAGGTGGCCTCTGCCTTACATACAAAGCCATATCTAACCCATCTGATGGACATGCTACACTATTCCAATCTCTCCGGGCCACACGCTCCAGGGACCTAAACCTTGTCACCACAATAAACAGAACATGCTGGAGGGATAGATTCCTGTCCCAGAGACTTCCCATGCTCTGGAACAGACTACCCATTCATGTCAAGCAAAGCTCTTCATTACCCCTCTAAGAGAAATCTTGACAATTGGATGGGAAACAGGAAATTCACCCCGGGGATCACTTCTGTTGCTCTGGTCAACAGGGGCACAGGAAAATAATTTTCTTGGGTGGCGAAAGCCAGGTTACCTCTTTTGGCTAGGCTTATATAGGCCCTAGGGGCCGATAGCCTAATACTTGCCTATGAACCTATATTCTTCCAAGTTACCTTGAACAACCAGTAATGATGGTTGCATTAATAACATGGCAGAACTCAAGCTGAATCTAGAGCAGTTGTTAACATGAAAGAAAATGGTGGATAATTTGAACAATCCCACTTTCACCTCTTCCAAAAGTACTGTGGCTGGCTCATCCTGAATTTGGCATTTCTCTACTTTCACATTTGACCTCTGGTTTCTTATTTTAATGGCATTTTGTTGGCATTCCATTTCAGTACAAAAAAAAATCACTTTTTTTTTTACTGCAGCTAGTGCCAGCTATGTCCTCAATATCTTTTGATTAACAGCAAAGGTTTGGAAATTTCATATTACTTCATTACTATATTCTAACTTTTATATCTTTCACTAGGTGCAGTCCCATTCCTTCTGCTCCCACCCTGAAAGGCACACAATGCTAGAAGAATAGCACCCTGATAAATTAAAAAAGAAAAATCACCACTTGTCCCTCCTTACTAAAAGGACGGCAAAGGTTATCTATAACTTACTCTGTTTAACATATACATAGTTTACCGAACTGGGTCTAAAGCACTGCCAGCCAGTCTCTAAAGTCCCATAAATGTAGTACTTTCCCTTAAATTGGCTAACTAACAGAATATTCCACTAAATGAGAAACTAGAAACTAAAATAAGTATTCTGAAATCCCCCAATACTGAACTTTGAACTAAGCAGGGAAACGCTAAAGAAATACAATACTTTACATCCCCTAAAAGTTCTTACCTTGTATGCAAAGGCTCTAGAAATCTTGTGGGGTGGCTAAGCCCTGCTAGCTCTGGCTCGCGCCACACTCCACCCTACCCCCAATTCCCACCCATCCCCAGTAGTGCTAAATTTATACCTGTATGGTCACGCCCCTCTTTTTCACATCCAGCCATCATCGCACACATCAAGGGTCACTCCCCTTCCTAAACCCTGTCTTCTCCTTCTCTTCTTATAATACCCTGTTCAGAATATAACCCTTTAAAAATGTACCACCTACAAAGTTATCACTAAAAAAAAAAATCACTATTTTCTCTACTACCTCTAATGCTCACTTTATATCTCCATACCACTTATGAAAATCAGTACTATCTAGGATTCCACTATCCAAAGTGCCAAACCTCTACACCAAAACTCTCATATCCAGTACCTCATTTAACAGTCCCCCTCTTATCTGACACTTCTCCTGTAACCTGCCACCCTATTAGATTCAAAAATTTCAACCCCAAAACCAAACACTATGAAAAACTAATAAACTTATAAAGCTCTTAGTCAGTCTACACTACAACCTATTAATTGATAGAGACATCCACCCAAATTCTGGCCCAACCACTGCTGTGGACATTGGCTTCCATGCTTCCAACCCCAAAAGCATTATACCTCTAAGCAGGCCCCCAATGCACTCCTAGCCTTTCACCTAAATATCAGAAGTATAAAAAACAATAAAATCCACAACCTACATGCCCTCTTAGCTGTCCATTCCCCAGATTTACTCGGTCTCACAGAAACCTGGCTAAAGCCTACAATTAAAGACAATAAGATCCTAACACTGGGGTACAACATAATTAGAACAGACCATTGTACTAGGAGGGAGGTGGGGTAGCTGTAAATTTACAAAATTACACTAAATGTTAAAAGAGAACCCCCTACTACCACCCCGTTTTGATAAAGCTGAAATTCTTACTACCAAACTACGAATTAACAACAACAAATGTATAAATATTGCCTGTATTTATATTCCCCCAGGCAATAACACTAACATCCTAGAAGACATTCTCCACTGGTTAACCAACACCTACCCCCAGGAAACCATTGTGCTTGGAGACTTCAATATAGACTGGAACTCATACTCCTTAGAATCCCCGTCCACCCATATAAATCTATACGGGTTTACACAAATAATATCCTATCCTATCCCGCTAGGATCAGTAAACCCAATAAAAAAGAACGGATACTTATCAATAGTCATCCCCATATGTATAAAGGAGAAACCCTCCCTGATGACCTCAGTGATCACTCTCTAACCTATATCATCAGACATAAAAGTGATTATCCAAAAACAACCAATAAAGCACAAAAAAATAGAAAATAAATGACCGAAAAAACAGGATCCACCACTCAAATAATTTAATCAAACCTCACATTTATCCTGCCTATTATTGGACTGACAAATAATATTCCTATTAAATTTATCTAAATAAGAAAATACTTTATTATCATAACCTCTCTTGATAAATAATTGAGCTGGTTTTCTGTAATTCATTACTTAGTTCATTAGTATTATTACATAACCTAGATAAAACTGATGATCCCCACCAGCCTAGGCACAAAACAATTATAAACAATAAGAACTTCAATCCCGCCAACTTCCAAAATGAACTAAAAGCATGTAACTGACAAATCCTAAAACAGCTGCCACTTGATGAAGCTGTGGTATTCTTTAATACTAATTTTTTTGCCATATTTTCACACGCCCCCCGCACGTACCATTAGAACTAAAACAGAAGTTGCACCACGGCTTACAAAGGATACCAAATCAAAGATCAAACTTAGAAATAAAATATGGCCCACCTGGCGTGACACCAAAGCCCCTCTAGACAAACTGAGATATCGGTAGCTTCGTAAATGACACAAAAAATCCACTCTGCTACACAAAAAAAAAACTACTATTACAATCTTCAACAATGACACCAAAATAAACCTCAAAAGTTCTGGGCAGGTATAAATAAACTTCTTCATTCAAGACAATCCACCACTCCAACCCCTTTCACTTCTACCCATAAATCACCAAAGGATTTTGCCAACACTTTTAACAGTTTTTTCACGGAGACTATACAAACCCTTGCTAGCCAGCTAACTCCCACAGGCACTAATTCTAGCTCAAACTCACCCACTACCCATCTCCCCTTAAGTTTCCAACCAATATCTACCTCACTTATACGATCCCTGCTTAAAAAACTAAAACCAACCACCCTATCTGCAGATCTCCTTCCTGCAGAGTAACTACAAAAAGCCACAGATGCCATAGCTTATTCAGTCTCAATCTTGAACAATAGAACCATAACAGAAGCCTCCATCCCCTCCATCTGGAAAACTTCCCATGTCATACCACTCCACAAAAGGTGGCAATTCCACAGAACTATTAAAATTATAGACCCATTGCCATACTACTGCCACTGGACAAAATAATGGAGAAATGCATCCATAAGCAACTCTTGCACTATCTCATACAAAAAACAATCTTCTGGGTAATTCTCAACATGGCTTTAGGCTGTACCATAGTACCTACTCTGCCCTCCTCTCTTTCTCTGATGTCATAAATCATAACCAAAATAACAAAACTATCCTCAGCCCTCTTCCTCGACCTATCCAAAGCCTTTGACATGATCAATCAACTACTCACTGCCACTCTGAAATCCATTTCCTTGAATAACCATGCTATTCAATGGTTTCAATCCTATCTGAATGGCAGACAACAGGCAGTACTATGACAGGGAAAATTATCTACTCTACTAACCCTCACCCTTGGAGTTCCCCAGGGCTGTATTTTAGGACCTCTTCTCTTTTCAAATCTTTATTAATGACCTTTACTCTGCCATTCCAGATGCTACATATGTCCAATACGCAGACGATTCCACGTTGATCTGCTCAGCCTCCACCCCATCTGACCTGCTTACACTATCCCAGAAAACATTTAACACAGCTGAGAACTGGCTCTCATGTCGCTGTTTGCTCTTGAACCCTAAATAAAACAAACTGCTACTTTTCTCCCCCACTCATAGGTCCACTCCACTTTCCTTTACGATAACCTCTAATAATGGAACGGTTATTTCCCCAGATGACCATACTAAACTCCTAGGGGTAACAATTGATAATAATTTGACATGCATATCAAACCATTAAAACCATTAATAAAAAAAAAAATGGGCTCCCAATATAAAAATAAACCTTTCCTTACCCCGCTAGCTAGGACTGCCATCGCCCGCACTCATCTTCTTTCCACCCTTTTCTATGCCTCCTCCATATTCGCTAACTTGAACAAATCTGAACTTTGCAAACTCTCAAGCTGTTACAATCACATTGCTAGGATTTGCCACTGGCTCTACTTACAGAACTCACCACTGTCAAAACCTTAAACCTCTAGGGTGGTTAGAATTGCCTAGGTTACTTCAGTGCAATCAACTTACAGTAGCCCACAAAATTCTCAACCAACCAGATAATACCCCTGCACTTGAAAACATTATCTATATATCCCCACAGGAGCACCAGGCCACTTCAATCTTCTAACAAACTGCTAATTCAAACACTCAAAATTAACAACTCAGCTGGTGACTCCTTGTTTTCTAACTCTTGATGACAAAATTTGGAATTCACTCCCAGCTGACCTAACTCTAGAACCATCATTAAACCAATTCAAGAAAAATCTCAAACAGTAATTCATGACACACTGGCTATACCCCTCTCACAATCCAGACCAACTCCTACAGTACTATAGTACACTAAAGCAGTATTGTAAGAATACCTAGTTCCTTCTGATTGTCTGTAACCATATAAGCTTGAACTAGGATTGACTACAACTGTTTTAATGTTTATCTGCCTATACTATTGGAGCTTTTCTCCCTTGGCCTCCGCTGAAAATGGACATGTATCCATTCGTACTATCCTGGTCAACAAATGTAAAATAAATAAATATGCCCATTTTTTTCATTTTTACTGACTGTGCAGGGAACGTTGCTATAAGCAAACCTGATCATAATGGTTTGACTGGTTTCATTGTGTAGCATTATTTCATTTTTTTTTTTTATCTGAATCCTCTCAGTTCTGAATAAGCAGTATGTATTGATGTTAGTGTCCACGTTCAGTAACTCTTCTCATATACACACACAAACGTAATACTTTGTAGTTCTAGTTAGCTGTTAACAGCCATACCTTTTAGTATAAATGGCAGCAAATCCCTTGGTAAGACAGTGCCATGTGACAATCTGCATGCAGTAGCCATAGGTGATTCTTGAAAGACACGCTGCACTATTATAGGGTTCTGTACACCTGTGAGCCGAGCCCAAGATATTTCTTCTGAAAATTCTCTACACTGCAAGTCAAGAACTTCTCTATTTAGGTATTCTTTAGGTTATATACGTGTATGATGATATTTCTTGTCAGATCAGTGGATTCTTCTCCGAATCAGCCATAGGATGACTTCCATCATACAGTAATGCAAAAAGGAATGATGTTTTTCTACTCTTGCTTAGTAATAATGGAGACACTTGGACTGAAAAGCACAGAGAAGGAAATGTTGGTACTCTTTTTAATTTTATTTTAAACTCTATACTGGGACAAGCACATCTTTACGGATGCCAAGGATCATTTAATTATTCTCCAGTCTCTGTTTTCAAGAACATCTGCTGCTCCCTTAACCACACACCCACAAACCAGTCCATGTCACAGTCTTGCTCAACTACTCCACCCACTTTTTAAGATGGATACATGGTATTCATTAGGATCCACATGGTAACGGACTAGTTCCAAATCTGTTGGTCACCATTTTACTTAGCAGTTACACGCCAGCCGGTATTTGAACTGTAGTCTTATCCACGGTCTTAAAATCACAGTCTGAAGTTCACCTTTCCATCAAAATGACACTTTTCAGGCCCACTTGGAGTAGTCACCAAGAAGACCCCTTAGTTTTCATACTTGACAAAGATGTCAGGACCCTAGTCAATAAAAACAAAAATAAAGCTGATAACTACCTGCTACCTCTCAGGAACAGCAACTTTTCTGTTATTTTTGTCTCCATCTCTGACCATTCACTCTAGTATCCAATCGGCCTCACTCAGTCACATCCCTATGTAACGGAGTCACAACCTACTTCGGTTTGGAAGGAAGCCCCTGTTAACTGCATTGCTGAAGAGAATTCCAAAAGAAGCCCTCATTGGTAGTCAGTGTAACATGCAGTTTCCTCCTAATTCTGACTCCCAACAGTTATGTACTGTTTAACACTGGTAAGACCTGCACAGCCACGTGCTTGTAGGTCTGCCCATGGCAGAGTTATATATACACTATACCATTTGTCTGAAACTGCTGTCTCTCAACCATCCACTCTGGCTCAGCAGTGCAGAAATAAGTCACTGGCCATTCTCTAATCTATCCTCCCTGCTGATTCTTCTGGTGTCAGGCCTGTTAAATGAGCCCAAGTCACTGGCCTATGTAGCCAGGGCTTCATCCCTTTCTGCTATTAAAATTGTTAGTAACAAAAGTTTTTAATACTCAGTTTAATTGTAAATGGTTAGAGCATTGATTTATATGAAACATTTTCAGACTTAGCCTGGGAACATTGACTGGTTAAGGAACTTGGTCAGAGTTGCACAGAGGGTAAATAAATCAAAGTCTGAACCACAGATCATAGCCTTAATCTCCTGCATTAACTATTAAGTAGTCTTTAGGGATCAGAATTGAATCGAACTATAAAACTTTCCATAAAACCAAAAAATACCAAGATCTAGGACTTGCTGGAACTTCAGATGCTTCAGGCTTATTTACTGAAAGCCTAAACAACCCTCCTTTTGGTTAAGAAGTGGTGCCTTACCCCTTCATTTAACTATCACTGGACAATATACACCATTTTGGATACAAAAATCTCTAACAGATACTTGGACCTCAGTATCCCCACACTTTTTAGTACTGGATTATCTGAGATTTTCCTTTTACGTTCTTTGCATGACTTTAGCTCCTTCAGTGGTTGTTAATTATACGATTTGAAAACATCAAGTGAAGCAATATTTAAAACTAAACTAATCTTGAATACTTGACACAGAAATGCAATTTAGTTCCTTCAAGTGTACATTTTTTAATCTTGAGTGGCAAGGATTTTTCATAATGAAAGCATTTTATCAACACTGGACTGCCTGACGGAATGGTAGTTGAGTGTGTGATGTGTCAAGATGTACTTAAAGTATTATTGCTTGAAATGTTTGTGACTTTTATATGATAAAGGCATAAGACAATGACAAAATGATATTTTCTCTCTGTTATATGCACATTTTCCTGTGTAGCTACATCCATGTTTTGAAAGGTTTAATAACACTTAGATTATATCAGAGTCATAACTTCCACCTGGAAAACTTCTCTTCAGCATATCATAACAGTACAAAAAAGCTTTTTGATTTAACAGTGCACACTGCCTCAGCTTAGATTTGTTAGTTTTGAAAATACCAGAGATGGTACTGCATTAACAGTTTCTGTTATTTTCTCCATAATTTCACTCCTTAAAAAAATAAAAATGTGTGTCTAAATATCTTTCAGTGGACTTTTTGCTTATTAATATACTTTTTAGTCTCTCTCAGCCATCCATAAATTTTTCATTGTGGAAAATTTCCACCCATTGACAGCCTAAGCAAAATAAATTTGTAGATGGTTGATTCTGTTGTCTACAATGAACAGATCTCCCCTCCAAATATTACACAAGACCAAGTCCTAAAATTGCTATCAAAAACTAAAAATACTACATCGATGGGTCTTGACAATATCCTGGGATACAGTGTAAATAACATGAAGTATGACTCGACTTAGCCACACCTCTAACACTGTTCAATCTCCACCTCCATACAGGTTTTGTACCAAACAAATGGAGAACAGCTACAGGTCATTCCTCTGCACAAGGGAAAACCTTTCACAGAGCCAGGCAATTATAAATCCATAAGTCTGAGCAGCGCCATACGCAAAGCCATGGAAAGACTCAAAGAATTAATCAAATTAGGACACAGGGAACCTCCAAACACTGAACTAGTCTCCGTCTGGATTCATCAAGGGCAAGTCATGCATACTCAACCTGGTGGATTTTTTTGGAAAAGGTCACTAAAGCAATGGATGAAAGCAAAATTGTACACACTGCATACCCTGACTTAGCCAAAGCTTTTGACACAATTTCCCACTCAGGCATAGTAGGAAAAACTAAAATTGGGAATAAACCCCTATGTCATGCACTGGATTGCCAACTAACTCACAGACAGAATGTAGACAATCAAAATGGGGGAAGTTACCTCCACAAAGAGACCAGTCACCAGTGAAAACCCCAGGATTCTGCGCTAGGACCTCTCCTGTTTGGCATCTACTTTTCTGAAATAAAAGCCAAGACTTTGGAATTCGGGCCGACTGCGGAACCGCCTGACGCCAAGATAACCCAAGTGTGATGACTGCAGCAGGGTAACACGATGAACATTCATGGTTTAAAACTAAATGCCAAAAATGCATTACTGTATCCTATGGGAAGTCATCTACCCAGGGGAACTGCTGCACTGACAGTAAGGCCCTAAGAATTGACCAAGTTGCTTAGGATTTGGGAACATATGTGGACAGTGACCCAACTTTTGACAAACTTGTCTATTGTAAGAAAGCCCTTCTATATTGCACACCTTGTAAACAAAAGGATAGTGTCTAGACTTACGGATGTCACTGGCCTAATGAGAGCTGAGTAAAGTGGGACAATCATTGAATAGTCAAAGTCAACTTTGACATTCAGATCCACATAACCGTGTAAGCTGAACAAAATTTCATTGCTTTGGTCTCAAGTGCAGAAAGTCATGTGTTTTCTTTATTTGTATGAGCTATTTATTTAACAACACACTAACAGTAGACAGCTCCTACAAATACAAGAAAGCAACAACTATTTAAACACAGTAACAACAGACAGTTGCTATGACGCAAGTTATTTCCTCATACAACTAGCAGCAGCACTCAATCAAAATTGCACATGTAGATATAGCACAGAATACAAGACTTAAATATTCAGTTTGCACAGAATGTTGACTTGCCTCCTGAAAATTGCAGAGCAGTAATGTAAAAACCAGCCTCCTGAAAATTGCAGAACAGTAATGTAAAAACCAGCCTAGCTATTGCACCATTTACAGCAATTTGCATCAAGTATTGCACTGAGAAATTTTCCCTTCAGCTATGTAAGTGATTGATTTGATGTCTTGCTATTGCACATATTATTAGAGTTCAACAGTCTGATGGCTTGTGGAAAGAAGCTCTTGCTAAATCTGGATGACTTGCAATGCATGCTGCAGTATCCCCTGCCTGAAGACAAGGAGGAGAACAGTCCATGAGCAGGATGGGTGAGGTCATTGACTAGCTTTTTGGCTCTGCCTAGACACAGAGCCTCATGCAGATACTGTAAAGATGGGAGCGAGGACCCTATAATCCTCTCTGCTACCCTCACCACCCTTTGGAGGGTCTTGTGGTCTGAAGCCTTGCAGTTCCCATAACAAACTATGACACTGTTTGGTCAGGGTGCTTTCGATGGTACCACTTTAGAAGGCATGGAGGACAGAATGTGGAAGGTTCGCTTTCCTCAGGCTCCGTAGGTAGCATAGACGTTGTTGAGCCTTCTTGGCAACATAGTTAGTAGACCATGACAAGTCCTCAGAGATGTGCACCCCCAGGAATTTGGTAGTCTTCACCCACTCCACTGTTTCCCCTTTAATTCCGATTGAATGATGTGCTTCCCGATTCCTCCTGAAGTCCATTATTAATGCTTTGGTCTTATTTATGTTCAGAGCCAGGTTGATGTCACACCAGTTGATCAGATAGTTGACCTCCTCTCTGTAAGCTGCTTCGTCACCATCGCCGATAAGACCTGCAACTGTGGTATCATCTGTGAACTTGCTGACCTGGTTCAATCTGTGCCTGGCGATGCAGTCATGATTCAGCATGGTGAACAGCAGTGGGCTCAGAACACAGCCTTGAGGGACTCCCGTGTTCAGTGTTATGCTCGAGTTGTTTTTACCCACATACTTTTTGGGGACTGTCAATGAGGAAGTCCAGTACACAGTTACATAACAGAGTGCTAATGTCTAGCTGGACCAGCTTCTCTATCAAACGTTGTGGAATGACCATATTGAAGGCAGAGCTGAAATCAATGAACAACATCCGAATATAACGGTTCATGAATCCATGGCACTTTTGGAAAACAAGAAGTGCTAATGAGATGGCATCTATTGTGGAGCGATTGGCTCAATAAGCAAATCAGAGAAGATCCAGTGTTGCAGGTAGGCTTGATGATAAACAAAACTTTATCAACTGCTCAAAGCACTTCATTACTGTGGAGGTGAGAGCAACTGGACAGTAGTCATTTAGGCTTGCTGGCTGAGACTTCTTGGGTACTGTGGCATGGCACAGAGATGTGCTGAATAAATCTGTGAGCAGGGGGCGGCTCGTGCCATCGGACTGCAGCCCCCCCCCCCCCCAGCAAGAAAAGAAAAAACTTTTTTTAAATAATTAATTTGCTTATTATATTTAATTTACTGTCTTTCTTATCAGCCGGCAGCTTTACTCTGACTGACTCATCTGTGAGTGCGAGCAAGCGCACTTAGAGTTCTGGGTTTAAAAAAAAAAAAGTTTTCTTTCTCTTTCTCTAAATAAAAAAAGAAATCCACTCCAGTGCTGCAGCCCGGATTAAAGAATGAAGGCAACAGTGTGATGCCCAGCAGCCTATGTGGTTTGGAACCGCATAGAATTGGAAGGGGCTCAGACTGCCACGTCCGCAGGCACATACGTGACGTGGATGGGCTAAATGGCTGCAGATTGCTTCTCGCTCTTTTCCCAGCGCATAAAGCCCAGGAAGAGAGCAAGAACCAAACGGTTGCAGCCAGTTAAGTGAGTTAACTTGTTTGCGGTTGTGATTTACTTAAGATTGACTTCCTAATTTCGTTCGCTTAACCATACATAATAGACATTACTACGAACCACAGGTAATGTTGAACATTTCCAATTTTTATTAGCAGATTGGATAGTATGTTTAATTAACGAGATTAACCCAGACAACAGAAACGAGGTCTGTCATAAAACAAGAAACCACTTTTTGCTTTGAATTAAAACTCAGGCAATTAAAGCAAGGCAAAAGTCTAAACAGGATTCTAATTGTGTTTTCCAATTAAGGCTCCGATTAGGAAGGACAGAACTACAGTATATTCTTGCTTTCTCCTTGGTGAATTAAATTGCATGCTTGGACCACTATAAATCACCTACTTATATGTCTGCATTCTGCTCTACGCCACATTTTTTTCAATTGACATGTTATATAGTTAAAGTAAAGGGATTATACATACACCTCGAATGGGATTTAAAGAATCAGCATTAAGTTTCATTTGCTATACAAGCAGTATAAAATTCACCAGAACAGCACCTTCGGTTTTACGATTTTGAGTCTAAATGCTCTTAGAAATGTAAATCAGAATTCTACAGTGAATTAGTTACCTTTTTGCCTTTACCACAATAAATCTTTATTACACCAGAAAATGACACAAGGGACTTCTGCTATGCCCAGCAGATGTAATAATGCAAAGACATCCACTAATCACTTCTGTGAAAACCCCAGTTGTCAATATATACTACAGGATTACATTACAGCGCTTTTAAGGGGGTTGGGGGTGCTGTTGATCCCAGAAATTAGAAAACCATTACCATCTAAAATAAACTATTTTCTGTTGGAAGTTGACACCAAAGACACCATTCAGTCTATACAAAAACTAGATTCATTAGACATTTTCAGATTATGAGGGCATAGTACATTTTTAACAAAAGCATGAAAAAATATATTCAGAATTCCAAACACTACTGTGTAGTCAAACTCTTGAGCCGGAATGGTGTAAGTGACTTGTATCGCCGGTGGACATAATGACCCTTACTTTGTACTTTGAGTCTCATCAAATGATTATCAGCTTCAATTTGTGGAGCAGGAGAGAATAGGGTTACCACCTGTCCCACTTTGCGAGGGACAGTCCCTCTTTGGGCAGTTGTGTCCTGGCAAAAAATTGTAAAAATGGCAAATGTCCTGAGATTTTAGGACAAAATTATTTCCTATATTTTATGTAATAGTTGCATAAAACAGTTATTCTGTATCTAAAATACCTAAATGTTATACGAAACAGAATAAGCAACTAAAATGCTACAAGAATAAGCTTTTATTTAGGCAAAAAAGTTAAGTTCTGTCCTTTGTACTGACTGTGGGTATGTGTCGGCCTGTAAAATCTGATGTTTGTACCAAAAATGTCCCACGTTGGCCATTTGAAAAGGTGGCAACCCTAGGAGAGAAAGATAGAGAGAGAGAGAGAGAGAGAGAGAGAGAGAGAGAGAGAGACAGACAGAGAGACAGAGAGAGAAAGAAAGACTGGGTTTAAGTAATGGTAGACATCATGAAGAGTGTGTGGTAATAATGTCTTGACTTGTCCAGTTTTTTTTTTTTTTTCAACATCAAGTTTTTATTAAGGATAAATGAGAGGTGGTTTACACAGGCACTTTCAATTTACAAAACCATTCTAATAGGAGTCAGGACATTATTTATTACTAAACAAACAAAATGAAGATGTTCTAGGGCAGTTTTGATTTGTGAAAGTTTGCCAGAAAAATATTACAGCTGTTATCTAAATGCATGTTAGAACGACACATGTGGTTTAATTTTAATTGTGTATAATGAATGGAGTAACCGGTGAATAATTGTGAAAGATCTTTTTTTTTTCTGTTTCTTATATATCACTAGTATATCAATAATGTGCAAACTATTTCCTTCAAAAGCAGCTTGGTAAAATCTTTAAAAACATGTTTTTACAGTGTGTACAAGTGGTAACAGATGAGCTAATTTGTAGTGGACAGTTGGCTAAATGCTACCTTTAAACCACGCAAGCTTGTTGTAGTGCAAAAAAAAAAATCAAGATCAGATACTTTATTAGATGAATAAATGCTTCAGTATGAAAGTGTTTAACTTTGACAAAAGCTCTGATTAGCATATTTTATGCAAGAGAAGGAGATCAAATTATAAGATTATAGGACACCCTGTAATCAAATCACAGGAAAAGTACAGTTTTGTACCTACCATAAAGGTAGATGTTAGAGTGCTAATACAGCTGCAGTCATAACACATGGGTTTTCCTGCCATCAGGCGGGTCCTCGGTCGGCCGAATTCCAAAGTCTAGGTCCGGCGTCGGGTGTTGTCGCTTCTTCCCTGACGTCAGTGCGACAAGGGTATAAAAGAACCAGCCAACGCCATTTTCTTCAGTTTTTCTTGCCCCAGATGTCAGGTGCCCACAGAAGGAAGGCAATACATAAATTTATGTAATAATGCAATGCAATATAAATCAAAAAACAGTAGTTGCAAGCAAATACATCATAAATGAATACCCCAATCAGGTTGTATGAGGAGGTGTTGGCCAATAGGCCTGTCCCAAGAGGGGAAGGAGGGAGGGAAACCTGGACTGCAGCTGTATTAGCACTCGAACATCTACATTTATGGTAGGTACAAAACTGTACTATGTTCATCATGCATACAGCTGCAGTCATAACAAATGGGTAGAATCCCAAAGCTAAAAAAGGGGTGGTAGGCACTAGGTGGAACTAGGAGGAGCCAGGATGCCCTGCAACTGCAGTGGCAAAGCCTGCTCTAGTTTTGGAGTATAATGGTAGGTGATAGTGCTTGGAGAAGGTATGCACAGAACTCCAAGTGGCTGCTTCCAAAATATCTTTGGTAGGAACCCCTCTGAGGAAAGCTGCAGAAGTAGCTGTGGCCCTTGTGGAGTGAGATCTGATGCCTCAGGTACAGTTTTACCATGAAAAGAGTAACAAAAGCGCATGCAGTGGGCTATCCATTTTGAGATTGTCTGTTTGGAAATTGGCTTCCCTTGAGCTCCTGTAGCATAGGACACAAAGAGTTGTTCTGATTTTCTGAAAGGCTTTGTTCTGTCCAAATAATAATGCAGTTGTCTGTGGATGTCCAAGGAATGTAGTAGTCTCTCCCCTTTGTTTTGAGGATTAGGGTAAAAGGTAGGTAAGTGGATAGCCTGATTCAAAGCTACCCTGGATACCACCTTTGGCATAAAGGATGGATTGGTTCATAAGGAAGCTCTGTCCTGATGGAAAATGATGAAAGGCTGCACAGCCATGAGGGCTTGTAGTTCCGATACCCTGCGAGCTGAGGTGATAGCCAGAAGGAAGGCTGTTTTCCAGGACAAATATTGCAATTCTGTTGAGGCAGCTGGCTCAAAAGGAGGCAAGGTCAGTTTTTTTAGAATGAAATTGAGGTCCCAAGCAGGTACTGGTAGTTTCCTTGGGGGTTTTATATTCTTAGCCCCTCTGAGGAACTGTCTTAAGAGGGGGTGAGAGAATAAAGGAGGATCAGTGTTGTATTCTGCAGAAATGGCTGAGGCATGGATTTTGATGAGGAGAAGGAAAGTCCATTGCTTAGCATCTCAGCTAGATACTGTAATATTTGAGGTAAATTCAGTATTCCAGGATTCTGGCCCTTTTTCTCATTCCAGGCACAAAACTGTTTCCATTTTGCGGAGTAAGCTTTTCTAGTAGAAGGCCTTCTGGCCTCCAAAATGACATCCTGCACCTCCTTGGAGAGTAGGGTCTGTTGTGAAGTTAAGGAATCTTCCATGCGGCCAGATTGAGTGTTTTTAGCTGACTGTGAAGAGTTTTGAAGCTGTGCTGAGTCAGAAGAAGAGGCATTAGAGGTAGGGTCCATGGTGGGGAATGCGTCAGGCTCCTCAGGAGTGGGTACCAGTGTTGTCTTGGCCAATCTGGAGCAATGAGAATCATCTTTGGTCTGTCTGCTCTGGTTTTTAATAGAACTTTGGGCAACAGAGGAAGAGGTGGAAAGGCATAAACTGTCATTGTTGTCCAACTGAAAGAGAGTGCATCCACTCTCCAGGCCTGTGGATGAAAAGTCCTCGAGCAGAATTTTGCCAATTGGTGATTTTTGTGGGAGGCTAAGAGATCTATGTCTGGCCTTCCCCATGCTTGAATTATCTCTGTAAAAACTTGAGGATGCAACTTCCATTCGTGTGGATCTGTCATATTTCTGCTTAGGTTGTCTGCCAGCGTGTTTTCCTTGCCTGGCAAGTACTGTGCTTGAAGTTCGATTTGTAATTCCAGAGCCATGTTCCAAAGAGACATGGCCAGTCTGCATAGGGGGTATGAATGGGTTCCTCCCCGTTTTGTTTATGTACCACATTACTGTGGTGTTGTCTGTCCTTATCAATAGTTGACCTGGATGCAGAAGGTCTTTGAAAGCTATAATAGCATTTATTACTGCTAGCATTTCCTTTTGATTGATGTGTAGGTGCTTTTCTTTTTGGGACCATTTGCCCTGAATGCACCGATCTGTCATGTTCGCCCCCCAAGCATAGACCGAGGAGTCTGTTGTGATGACCTGATTTGCTTGAGGCTTGCAGAATGGGAGACCTGTGTTTCTTTGGCATGCTTGAGCCCACCACAGAAATTCCTTTTGAAGACATGGAATCAGTGGTATTATTGTTTCCAAACTGTGGCTGTGTTGAGACCATAGGTTTTTCAGGTACCATTGAAGTTTCCTCATATGCAGCTTTGCACATGGGATTAGTAGGATGCAAGATGCCATGAATCCCAGAGCCTGCAGGATTTTCCTTGCAGTCAGCCTGGTGAAATTTGCTAGGTTTCTGAAGTACTGAGAGTTAGTTGCCCCTGTTTCTCTGGCGTGAGGTAGGCCATCTGGGTGTTTGTGTCCTTTTGGCACACAGGAACATTATTGTTTGAGAGGGTATTAGCCTTGATTTCTTTTTGTTGACTGTGTATCCCAGAGAATTCAACAACATTATTACAAAAGCCAGATGTTTCATAAGTATGTGCTTGCTGTCTGCTTGGATCAGGCAGTCGTCCAAATATGGGTATATCTGTATCCCTCATTTCGTGAATACTCTGGGCGCAGTAGATAAGCCAAAGGGCAATGCAGAGAATTGATAATGGGTTGAACCTGCAAGAAATCTGAGGTATCTTCTGCAATCTTGTCTGATTGGGACATGCAGGTATGCCTCCTTGAGGTCCAATGTTACCAGCCAAGACTCCTTGCCCAGCATGGGAAGAAGCTGCTGTAATGCGAGCATCTTGAATTTTGGCACGAGTAAAAATGTGTTTAGGATGGATAGGTCCAAAATAGGTCTCCAATCTTTTCCCTTCCTTGGTACCAGGAATAGTCTGGAGTAAAAACCTTGACCTTGTTCTTGTGTAGGTACCTCTTGAATAGCTTTCATGTCCATGAGATCTGAAATTTGTTTTTGTGCCTCTGCCCTTTGATTGTGTGGCAGGTTTGGCATGCCTCTCATTTTTGGAAGGGTGTGAAAATGGAATCTGTAGCCTCTGTTTATAATGTCCAGGATCCATTTTTCTTTTGTGACAATCTGCCAATTTTTCGAAAATAATGCCAGTTTTCCGCCTAAAGGTGCTGCCATTTGAGCCTTGCTTGGCATGCAAAGGGGAAAGTCATTGGGTCTGCTTTCTGAATGGCTGTGAACTATCCTCACCACCTTTGTGTAGGAGCTTGCCATTGTCTGCCTCTAAACGATCCTTGAGATTGCCCTCTGCCCCTCGGGCGCCTGTATCTACCTCTTTGGGGTCTGTCCGTGGCTGGAAAGGACCAATTTTTGGAAGGCCAATTTCTACTGAATCGTGGAGGTTGTACCTGTAGGAAATCTTTCACTGTTTGCATTGATTTAGCCTTTTCCTCCATTTTCTTTAATACCTCCTCAGCTTTAACACCAAATAATACATCTTTTTGCAGAGGGGCATCTAGTAATTTAGCTTTGACATGATCTGGTAAGGTTTGCGCTTTGAGCCAGGCATGTCTACGTATGACTGATCCTGTAACAGCAGCTCTACATGAGGCCTCTAAAGCATCAAAACCACATTGCAAGGTATGTTTACCCACTTGTTCTGCACTATGTATCAAATCCTGCAACTCCTTCAACTCAGGTTGTTCAGGTTGGGACATTTTGCTTCTCAACTGTGATAAGAGAAACTGTTGGTACTTTAACATATGGAACTGGCAGTTTAATGCCCTCATGGTTAAGGTGGCCGAGGTGTATACCTTTTTCCCCCACCTTTCTAAAGCTCTGGAATCTCTCTCTGAAGGTAATGGATTTTTAGCAGTGGAGGCCTTAATTCCCTTGGGGTCCTGTGAGATAGTTTCTGGGTCTGGGTCAGCCGCATGGCTTTTGTATAGGAATTGGTGAGTCAGGAACCCGGTAATACCGGTCAGGCTTGACTGGGGCTGGAGGTAAAGAGTCTGGGTTAAGGCAGGCCTTCGAATACACATCATCTAGAATGTCTAAGTCAGGAGGTATAGTCAGAGGCCTGTGCTGAGGGAGCAAAAGAAAATCCCTAAGCCTTTTCTTGGAGTCTGAGTACTCTTGGCCTTCCCAGTGGAAGTGTTCCCTCAAGGTATGCAAGGTTTCCCCAAAAGAGTAATCCTCAGGTGTGGAGACAGAGGGAATGGACTCCTCTGCATCAGAATCTTCAAAAAGGGAGTATGAATGTTCCTGGTCATCAGAATGCTCTGAAATAACGGAGGCCTGGTCCGAGGAGGGGGATTCTTCCTCCACTCTGGGCCTTTTGTCCGGGGGGGGGGGGGGTTGAGAACCCCTGAGTAATCAAATCCTCAGCCATTTTGAGAATCTGCTTTTTAGGCATGGAGCCTTGAGAAGGGCCCTGTGGGGCTTGTCTCTTAGTATGCATGGCTGCTTTAGACTTAGTGAAAGCCTTGATAGAAAAAGAAGAGGAAGGCCTGAAGACACCTTGAGAGGTGGCAGACCTGTCTAAACTCTGAGTTACACTGCCAAAAGTGGCTTCGGTATCGGTAGTCGGGTGTGGGCCGAAGAGCCTGCGACCTCGGGTACAGTAGGCACTGCTAATGAAGTGTCGTCGTTAGTCAGGGGCTGCGTAGGCGCCTCACTGAGAACCGGACCACCTGTAGCCGGCTTTGGCGTGGTGTTGGTAGAAGCCGCGGACCTCGTATGTCAGTCCTTATCTTTGCATCTTTTACTCAAAACTGGAGTCGGAGTATCAGACGACATAATGTAATAACATTTTTTGCCAAAATAGTGTTGGGCGAACTCCACCCGACGCTTAATGGTGCGTCTGTTGAATGTAGCACAAAAACGACAGGCCGAGACGTCGTGGTCTGGGCCTAAGCAAGGAATGCAGAGGGAATGAAAATCCTTATGCGGTATTTGCTTCCCACATGAAATACAATTATTAACTTTGTCTGACATCGGTCTGAGGCAAGAAAAGTTTCAACGGGTACTTAGCTTTCAAGAAGACTTCGGTTGCAAAATATTCGTAATCTCAGGAGCTGGCCGACCGGCACTTGCGAACTGCTTCTGCTTCGGGCACCGCGCGGCAAGAAAGACTGGAGAAAATGCCGTCGGCTGGTTCTTTTATACCCCTGTTGCACTGACGTCAGGGAAGAAGCGACGACAACCGACGCCGGACCTAGACTTTGGAATTCGGCCGACCGAGGACCCGCCTGACAGCTGGAAAACCCATCTGTTATGACTGCAGCTGTATGCACGATGAACATCTGCTCAGGCTGTGACAGTTACAGCATTTTCATGTTTACAAAGGTGATCACACACACAGGCTTTTTGCCTCTATAAGCAGTTTATCATTCTTCTCTCTAAAAAGAACATGTAAAGTGTGTGTCTATGTACAGACTTTTGCAGAATATACAGATTTTCATTAAAGATTGAAGTTAGAAAATGCCTGATGTTTGAGTTTCAGATTTCATACCTTTCAGAAAATTCATTCTATTATCTTTCTAAGTTTATAAGAGCAATATTTAAAAATTGTCCTTATTTTTGGGCCTTTGTCCCACTTCTGTGTATGGCTCTGTCCATATTTCTTGCTCCGAGGTTGAGAGATATGACAAATGTGTCAGGGCCATCACAGTCAGCCAGAGACATTTCAAATTGTTACATACTTGTTGCACCCCACTCCCCCATGTAGTGACTCTGGATGTGTCCAAGCTAGGCAAGGAGCAGTCATGCAGTGTAAATGTGCAAAGTATCCCCCCATCTGTGTATGGCTCTGTCCATATTTCTTGCTCCGAGGTTGAGAGATATGACAAATGTGTCAGGGCCATCACAGTCAGCCAGAGACATTTCAAATTGTTACATACTTGTTGCACCCCACTCCCCCATGTAGTGACTCTGGATGTGTCCAAGCTAGGCAAGGAGCAGTCATGCAGTGTCAATGTGCAAAGTATCCCCCCATCTGTGTATGGCTCTGTCCATATTTCTTGCTCCGAGGTTGAGAGATATGACAAATGTGTCAGGGCCATCACAGTCAGCCAGAGACATTTCAAATTGTTACATACTTGTTGCACCCCACTCCCCCATGTAGTGACTCTGGATGTGTCCAAGCTAGGCAAGGAGCAGTCATGCAGTGTAAATGTGCAAAGTATCCCCCCATCCAAGGTAGACACAAGTGCTACTTTTATTCTGTCCTTGATTTTGCGGAATGTTCTGGTTTCTGTTATATTTTATACTTTTGATTTATGCTTATTATTACTCAGAAAGTGCCTGTTGCTCTGCGTTTAAGCAGCAATGCTTTAAATGACCATCAGGTAAGCTTGTCTGAGATTGTAAGATGCAAGTAAGCTTTAATAAGCATACTGTTAAAGAATTGCCAACATTGAAAGCATTTCTGTTGTTGCCAGCCATGCAGAGAATACTTTCATAACTAGATAATGTATAAGCCTTGGGTATTGAAATGCATATTACAGTATTTGTAATAAAGGACAGGATTACATTATTTTAAGAAGCTCATTACATTTGTTGGAGACTTGCAGTCATCTTTGCAGGCTTTACCTGTAAACCAAACAGAATGCCAATCTATCACGTGTGGTCCATTACCTGTACAGTAATCCTTTAAGCAATGTATCTTGAGCTGGTTTCTTGTTTGTTTTTCTTTTTTTACTTTGATCATGTTTTCCCCATGAAACAAGTAGATAGTTGTCAGGCAGCAGGTCTTTTTTGGATAAAAACATTTTTACAAGTGGATATCAGAGATCGCTACTTTCAGCATGTTACTTGGTAACTTGAATAAAGCTGAATACAAATTATAATTAGAACTGCAGTGCAAGGAGAAGTGGTTTGAGTTGAGTGCTGCTTGTTTTTCTTATACTTGATTTTGACTGCCATTCCAGTAATGTATTTAAAAAGTAATTTATTTTTTCATGCCTCGCAACCTTTTTGTTTCCATCTAGATATTAAGTAAGCTGTCATGCAGCCAAATCATTTAAATATTTTTTTTATTCTACACTTCATTTTGTCTTGACTGGACTCTCATAATGATGGTTTGGCACCCAGGGTAGCGTATTTAATTAAAGTTAGTTTTTCTGGTTTTGAGCATAGCCCCTCCCCTTTCTATGTGGCCACACCCCTTCCCACTGACCCCACCCATTCAGCTGCTTCCTGCAGCCTTCCTTTGATTTGAAGTCACCAGCCGCCACTGTGACTGTGAGTAAGTTTTATTGTATTTACAGAGTTAATAGATTGGATGATTAGTTTGATCTGTTTGGTATAAAAGGGTTTTTACTGCTACTGTATCTTGATGCCTGAAGAAGCAGCTTTTTGATTGCAAAAGTTTTACTTGCAATACAGACTATGGTATAGCTACTTGTGGTTGCAGAACTTTTTGTTTTTTTCTACTGAAGTAGATTGTTAAGCTAATTTCGGAACGCAGTGTTGTCATTCCATTGAGAGGAAATAGGCCTGTAGTCTGTTATAGCTTGTATCCCTTGCCACAGATGCCTGGAGTCCCTCAGGTCAGAGAAGTGACCTTGAATTCCCCTACCGTAGGGACGCTTTTCCTCCTTTATTACTCTGTTAAGTTTTGTCCTGGCCTCCCTGAAGTTTTTTTGTCCTACGATTTGAATGCAGCATTCCGTGTTTTCAGGAGCTCATATACCCCATTACATACATTATATACTCATATAGCCAAGGTTTCTGATTTGCCCGTATGGTGATGCTCTTGGTAAGTGTCACACTTTGTATACTCCTCTAGGCTGATGTGGTGATTCACTGTAGCTGGCTCCTTAAACACATTCCAGTTCATGCTTTCGAAGCAATCCTGTAGTGCCAAGAGGGTCTATATAATGATTATAATGATATTGCACGCTCAGAAGAGCGAACGACACATAATCGGCCCCATGTAAGCGGAAGCTTACAACGTCGAAACCTCAGAACAGCGATTTTTTTCCAGGGGGGGGGGGAATCGCTGTTCAGAAACAATGTAAAACATTAAATAATGCGGGGGCAACCCCCTCCTACTTAAAATATACCACCTCCGAGATCGCACTACAGTGCTGAAAAGGAAAAGTAGCAAAAGCGGTCAAACAAATTCTTTCCCAGGGAAAGAATTTGCTGAAAAGCCATTTTGCCTTTTCGCGCTTTTCAGTTCGACAAAAACGCATTCGACAACCTGCGTCTGCGACAGTGTAATAGGGAGCCATGCCAAGACTGCTCCCTCTGGCCATACCTTTACTGGTTTCTTTTTTTTTTTTTTAAAAAATAATTTTTTATTTTGTAATAAAACCATGCATACTTATGATGGTACAAGCAATGAGAGTTACACCAATAATACACACATAATGGTTTGCAACAATATTAGTACAAAAAAGGGACAAAGAGGCATGTTTATAATGAACTTAGAAAAAGTACAATATTTTGCAGTATACATAGTACACAAACTAACAACCCAAACCCAAACTGAACAATATTTACAAAGCTACCAGTACTGAACAGGGAAGGAGGCAACAGTGTCACTATTTATACGGTTAGATAATAGCAGCCCTACTTATGGCTTGTAGTAGGAGAGATAAACCCCTCAGAACAAGGGATATAGTATGTAGGGAGAGAAAGAAGAAAAGGGACAAAGGGAAGTTTGTAGGTTAACCATAGCTTAGTCACATAGGATTACTTCAAACAGGCTTTTCCAAAGTTTACTGAAGTAGGCTCTTTTCTTAGGTCCATTTATGATGAACTTCTGGGCCGAGATATATTTGGTGGCTATAACTTTAAATCCCCGCCAACATAATTTGGTGCGATCCAGCCAATTATAGGTGATGTAGAGTTTTATGAGGAAACAAAGCGTTATTAGGATATGGATATGAAATTTAGGCAGACCATGAGGGGGAATATTTAGAATAGCCGTTTCCCATGAGAGAGTGGAGCTATAGTAACCCATTTTTTTGAGACGCACTTTGAGAGAACACCAAAGTTTGTGGGAATTATTGCAGTGCCACATAATATGTAGAAGGTCAGCTCTCGCACCTGAACAGCATGTACATAACGGAGAGCTATTAGAGTTAAATTTGTTAATTCTTGCAGGGGTAAGGTAGGCATTGTTATTCAACATCAGTTGAGTGTAGAGGAATTTCTTGAAGGGGGATAATTCAATGCTAGTTTTTATGGCTAGTATTTTTTGATCCTCTGTAATAGGGGGGTTTTGATTGTCCCAGTATTTGGAAAATAAGCAGTTTCCTTTGTAGAGTAGTGGGTGTAATAGTTTGTATGACGAAGAAATTGTTTTATTATTACTAGCCAGTGTATTAATAATTAGATTTAGTTTATCCATTAGCTGTATATCAGGGACTGTATTATTGATTTGTGAAGAAATAAGTTCCCCGAGTTGACGTAGTATTACTGAATACTTATTGTTAACCTTGAGGGTTAATCGTAGTTCGGCAAGCGACAGGGATTTATGTTTAAGAATATCCCATACTTTAAGGTCTTTGATGCGGGGGAAATCAGCAAGATCTATCATCTTATTGTTGATTTTAAGATTTGGGTTGAGGTGTATTGGTTGAAAAAAGGGTAGAATAGATTGAAGATTAATGTCCTTAATTAGCTTTTGAAAGAGTTTTATTTGATTTTTCAGTAAAGAGAATAGTTTAAGCTATTCAAAGAAGTGGATGATAAGAAGGGAATGGCCTTAGGATTAATTTTGTTAGATAGGATATGTCTGTGCCATATCTTTAACCACGCTGGGTAATGGGTTTGGGTTTTGTTGTTCATGTTTACAATGGACCATAGTCTATTAGAGCTAATAATCAGATAATAAAGCTGGAAGTTTGGAAGGCCCACCCCACCTTTCTCCTTGGGGAGACTTAACTTGGAAGAAGAAATCCTGACATTCTTAGGGAACCAAAGAAATTTGATCAATGTTTTTTCAAACTGTGAAAAGAGGTTGTTTGATATAATTATATTTGTCGCACTAAATTGATATAGGAGTCTAGGAAGAATATTCATTTTCACAATAGCTACTTTTGAGAGAAATGATAGGTTCAATAACTTCCACCTTTGTAGGTCTTGACAGATGATAGACCATGATTTTAGCAGATTATTTTGAAGCATAGAGGCTTGATTATGTTCAAAGTTGACGCCAAGGTACTTGAGACTGTATGTGATGTGAATGGAAGATTCAGGGAAGAAGAAAGGTTTATGCGCTTCAGGATTTATTGGGAGAATATGTGATTTTTTATCACTGACTTGGTACCCAGAGGCCTTAGAGAAAGAGGTGATTGCTTTTAATATTTTTGGCAGATCTGTGTTGGGGTATTGGAAGTATAGGTTTAGGTCATCAGAGAAGGCCGATAGTGCTACTTGTGTGTTTAGGATTTTAGGAATAGTATGATGTGTATTTTGAGTAAGAAATAGGAAAAAAGGTTCAATAAATAGATTGAAGAGAAAGGGGGAAAGTGGACAACCTTGCCTTGTGCCATTAGTAATCTGGATAGGATTAGATCTTTTTTTATTTATATATAGATATGTGCATGAGTTCGAATAGAGAGTTCTGATCATATCTAGGAAGGATGTGGGTATATTAAAATGTGCTAGCGTGGAGAAGAGGAATTCCCAGTTTACCCTGTCGAATGCTTTTGATGCGTCTAGAGTTAAGGCATATAACGGGTTTTTCTCTTTTTTGGTAAACTGGATGAGAGAGTCTAGTGTTAGTGTATTGTCCCATGTATGTCTATTGGACATAAACCCAGCTTGATCAGGTGATAATAGGTGTGGTAATACCTGTTAAGTCTGTTGGCTAAGATGGCAGAGAAGATTTTGATATCAACATTTATAAGCGAGATAGGTCTGTAGTTATGCGGGTCTGTTTTTTCTTTATTGTTTTTAAGTAGTAAGATTGTTTTTGAATTATTCCAGTGTATGTCAGTAATTCCATGTTTTACGATGAAGTTAAAGACTTCTAGGAGAATAGGGGCAATTTTTGAATTAAGAGTCTTGAAAAAATTAGTAGTGAAGCCGTCCGGGCCCGGGGATTTGCCTATTTTGAGTTTATTAATAGCGTTTTGAATCTCTCGAATATTAAACGGAGCTGATAGGATGGATATTTGCTCCTGACTGAGAGATGGGAAGCTGATAGAATTAAGAAATGTATCCATCTGCAGACTAGAGGTGTTGTGTTTGTTATTGCTATAAATGTCCGAATATATGTCATAGAAAAGTTTAATAATCTCGCAATCTGTTTTGTATATTTCCCCTTTATGTTGCAAGATGGAAATTGTCGGAGCGCCGCTATTGTTTTTGAGTATTCTAGACAGTGTTCTAGATGGGATTTGTGCCCATTCAGAGTAGGTTGCAATTTGTTTTTGTTCCTGTATCGAGTAGTTATATAAATGTAGCTCACATAGTTCCTTATGTGTAACATTGATCAATTTCTGTAGTTTGGAGTCAGGATGTGTTTTAAATTCTCTTTCCAAGGAAGCTAGCCTTGAAGCAAGATCCAATTCTTTCCTTTTATTAAGCTTATTAAAGAATGTGGTTTTGCTAATCAGATACCCTCTTAATTCAGCCTTGCAAGCCGCCCATTGTATGTCAAGCGCTATTTGAGAACTACCAAACCCTGCGTATAATTCAGACAATGTCTTATTAATTCTCTCTACCACCTCTTTGTGTTTTAATAGGTTGTTGTTAAAGGACCAGTTTACACGGGGGGTGGTATCGGGTGTGAAGATAATCATAAGGGAGATTTTTGCATGATCAGATAATAGCCTAGGTTCACACCTTAGTGCGATCTTGAATTTAGAGAAGAATTTAGAGATTAAGAAGTCTAAACGTGACCATGATTTGTGGCACTGGGAGTAGAAAGTGTACATACTGCTTTTAGATAAATCCGCACCAAAGACAATAGTATCCATGAGATTAAAGTCCGCCATTAGTTCTTCCAGGGCAGTAGAAGCTTGATAATTATATGAGGGGGAGTTGCTGGTACGGTCTAAACTGGGATTTATGACTGCATTCCAATCCCCTCCTATAATAAAAAGGTGATTTGGGAATGAGCTAAGGATATTAAAAATTTCCATGGTGAAAATGTGTTGTTGGGTGCATGGACCATATACGTTCAGAAATAAAACGGGTTTGGTAGAATCCGGCACTATGGATGTAAAATAACACCACCTACCATATTTATCAGACTTGCCGTCTATGATAGTACCCTGGAATTGTCTCTTGATTAGAATTGCTACTCCCTTAGAATTTGAACTATCACCCCCCGCTATTATAGTCCTGATCCATTTTTTGTTAGAAGTTTTTTCCCAGCATTCTTTGGGTAGATGAGTCTCCTGTAAGAAACATATACTAGCCTGAGATTTAAAGAAAAGATGTAATATTAGGTTTTTTTTTCTCAGCATTCTGTAGGCCTTTAACGTTCCAGCAGTCTACTTGCCAGCTACTGAATTCCTTAATTTAATTTGTGTTATTGAAAAGTGATATAAAAGGGAGGTTATTGTTATACCTACATATAATAAGGTTTGTTTAGGGGGATTTATTTTTGGGTATAAAGGAGGGAAAAGGGCTTGATATATCTTTAACACTGTCTTTATGAAGAGATTATCATTGCGATAAAAGGTAGCCCACAGCTTCTTCAGACTAACCCCAGTGCCTAACCACCCATACTCCTTGTATGAAGAAGTATATATACACACAAACACTAACCTAGACTTTACTATACATATGTACAAAATATAACTTTTCCAAAACATAACCTACCTAGATTACTTACTACATCACCCACTGAGCTTCTAAGACTGTATATTACTTAACATGCAGTTTAGATATCTTGTGGCATGGTCTGTGATAGGGTAGAGTAGTGTAAAGGGAAAAATATGACAACATGCCGTCACAGGGGTGTACACTCTCGGGAGTCCACCGTTTAACAAATATTTTAAGTACCTAAAGAACTATATATATTTAGACAAAAAAAAAGTTTTTGATGGTGATATAGGTGAGTTAGTGACTCACAGCTTGCTACAAACACTTTTTGGCTTAACAGTAGTAGAGCTTAACACAGTTAAGTAATCTAGAAAAAAAAAAAGCTCTGTCTGAGACAAATGTTTATGCATAGTGCCCTTACTCCACCAGCTAATTATGTTAACATCATAACATCCCCCACATACATGGAGAAAGAGAAGGAGGGAGATCCATTGCTTCAACTAAGTATATTAAATAGCTCAGTAAACAGTCCTCTGCTTTGCCGTCAGGGTACGTAACACGTGTATCTAGCTGATTAAATTAGGTAGAGTTACTTGACACAACCCTATAGCCTTACACTCTTAAAAGCTTGATTTACACTCCTTGGGTATAACACCCTCTCACAGACACCAATCTAGGGTCCGCTTACAATCTTGGCCTGTACTGCATGCATCATGTTGTATTATAGTGATTCCCTTGAGAACAAGGCTATTAACAGGCTCTCAGCCACATTAAAAATAAGATAAATGTAGTAATCAGGGATTGACTTAGGATGTGTTTAGTATTACTATAGGGCTATAGGAAAGAGGCTTGAGCAATGCTGGCTGTGCATGGTATAGCAGTATTGCTCAATCAGGGAAGGCATCTTTCCGGATAGAAGCTTTAATAACAAAAACAACGTTTACTTTTACTTTATACTGTTTTACACAAATTCCAGTGCGTGACCAGCATTACTATAACTTCTTTTTTTTTAAAAAAAAAAAAAAAAAAAAAATGGAAGATAGACATAATGCATGTTCAATGTCTGAGGAGTTGCAGCCTTCGTATGTGTTGCACGTATATCGTGTATGTTTAGCAGAGAGAATAGTTGGTGATTTGTTCTAGTCTTTACGTGCGCTGCAAAGTTAAAAACTTAGAAGTAACTCTGTATGCCACAAGAGAGGCAGTAGGCATCTTAGCGACACCATCGGGAACCTGTTTGATCACGCATGTGTGCTTTCTGAAACATGACTGTAGTGCTTAACTGGTCTTTACAAGACTTCCAGAAGTTGACTGTTTTGAATAAGGCGCAAGGATGCAAAAGCGTTTCAGAGCGGAGGTCAGTAGCTGCCCTCGGCGCCTGTCCGTAAGCCTTGCTTTCTGTTTACCTGATATCACCGGATTCTTCACCTCTCAGTTGCTTGGAGGATTGTCAGCGTGTTTTTAGGATTGCAGGGAGACATTCAGTCATGTTGGGCTAAGGAGTTGTGTGTTTCCTGGGGCGACGCAGTCCGTGGGTTGTTCATAGAGCCCCGTGTAAGTTGCAGCAGTATCAGGTGTTACGGCCAAAGGAGACCCACTTGGAAACATCTGTGAGAGGATCTGTACCTACGTACATGTGTTTGACGCCGACAACTAAGAGAAAACATTGAGACTTTTGCACAGGTACATGAATGAATATTTGTTTGCTCAAATTAGTATCAGTAGATTTGTTGAGATTTCCAGCAGATCCATAAAAAGCATTGTACTGTTCTGATATCTAGCTATAGAGAGGAGTCGCTAGCGATAATATAGATTCAGGAGGTGGGAACTTTGTTGAAAGCCTTAATAAAGGCTGTTTTTGCATCATTTTGAGAATTAACCGAGTATCTCACTTCGTTGCTATAAAATATCAGGTTGCTGGGATATCGCATTTGAAAGCGTATGTTTCTTTTAATTAAATCTGCGCAAAACGGAGCCAGTTTTTGTCTGTTTTCCTTAATACTTGCAGGTAAATCTTGCGAAAAAGAGATTTTGTGCTTGTTCCAGACTAAAGATTTATGTTTTTTTGCTGCATTTAGTATTTTTTGTGTTACTTGATAATTGAGCAGCTTAACATAGACTTGACGGGGGTCTGAAGTGTCTTGCCTTCTCCGGAGTGCTCTGTGGGCCCTTTCAATGATGATTTCAGGTATCTCACCATCAATTTGTAATAGAGACTCGAAGATTTGCTTTGCAGTAGTAATTAAGCTTTGATTATCATAGCTCTCAGGGATACCTCTAATCAGGATATTGTTTCTCTGACTTCTTGCCTCCAGATCTGTTATTTTCATTTGGAGTTCTGTTATAACTGTGGATTTAGCACAAAGGTCTTCAGTAAGAGTTTGAATTTGAGATTCATTTGTCTGTGTTTTTTGTTCAAGAGTGCCCACTCTTTCAGCAATCTGAGTGACAGATTTACTAATGATTGAGAGTTGTTCCGAAAAGTTCTGAATGGCTGCATGTATGGGTTGTAGGGCCTGTTTTAGTTCATCCATGTGGAAGCCAGAAACCTCAGTAATGCCACTAGTGCTTTTGTTAAGTTCCAGATGTTGTTTATTGGTTTTTTGCCTTTTTGAGATAATCTTCTCACCAGAAAAAGAGAATATCGAAGACTTAGCTTTTGTTGTCTGTGTTTCCATTGTAATAGGATCATTTGAAGGTTTTTGCTGTCTAGCCATGTGGTCTTCAGAGTGCTGCAGTAGATTGAGGCCTTCTGGATCACAGTAAGTACAAGACTTAGAAAGCTGATATAGAATATACAGTTGATTTAGACTCTCCTTTATAGCTGTAAGTACTGGATGGTTTGATTTTATGATGCTGGAGTCGATTCCTTTATTCCATAGAACGTCCCGAAGCTTTGAGAGGTATAAAAAACTGAGGTATGACTAATAAGGTAGGGAGCTCAGTGTAGATGCAGTTCACCAGGCGACCACCATCTTGGAAAAACACCTTTACTGGTTTCTTTGATGGTTTACTTCTGTTTAACAGTGGTCTGTATGCAGGAACTAGAATAATGGCAAGATGGTACACATTAACCAAATGCGAATGAGGTACTGCCTTATACGCTAGTTTTACGTTGGTGAAGACCTTCTCCAGTATGATCTCCACCACCCCCCCTTGTTGTGTAGTTCATGTGCTGGTGGTAGTGGGGCAAGACAGATTTTAGGTTGGCTTGAAGTCCCCTGCCATTATGTAAGCAAACTCCAGATTCATGTTCTGCATATCATTTATGGACTGGTGAAGTGTGGCCAGTGCCTCACTTGCATTAGCAGAGGGATGTAAACAGCGGTGATTCTCACACCACTAAACTCCCTTGGCAAGTAGAAGGGTCTGCATTTTAGTGGCATGAACTCATGTTCTTAGAGACGTGGGCGATAACCAGCTCGCAGTTGGTACACCAATTGTTTACATAAATACAAACACCCCCCTCTTCCAGATTTACCACCGAGGAACTGGTTTCTGTCAGCTCAAAATATAGTGCCAACCCATCCATATAGATTCCACTGTCATTTATATTGGAGTTTAGCTACAAATACAATGCCTGCTTTGGCATGCATCTGTCTAGACCCATGCAACAAGTGGAATGCCCACAGATACAAGACCTAAACGTACTATACGGACCAACTCAAAACCCTGTCACTATACATGGTATTCTACAGACTGCTAAGATGTGACCTGTCTGGCATACAAGGCATCTTCCATCCCATTATTGATGGATTTACTGCATTATCCGCAAGAAAAATGGCAACAGAAATACTCTGTCAAGAGATCTAAAACTTTTCTGCAATATCAACAGAACAGTTTGGAGGGACAGGTATATTTTGCAGATGATACTGCTGCCATGAAACAGAGTCCGCTTCCACATAAAACAAAGTTAATCCATGCCCATTTTCAAGCACGACACAGATCTGTAGATAGGAAATGGAAAATTTACACCAAGACTGCTTCTGTATTACTAATTGCCAGAGACATCTCCTGAATGCCATATCTCATGCATATGTCCTTCCCAAATTATCTATGACATGATCCCAGTTATTTTCCTTAGGAGTAATTACAATTAATTGATAATGGGATGGATGGGCAAGGCCAAACTAAATGGGAGAGGTTACTTAAAAGCACAAAAATGGAAACTGACTAGGCTTAAAATGGTCCAAGGGCAGCTAGCCTAGTACTTGCATATGAACCTATAAATGGCTGAAGACAGGGACTAGCATTCACTGTTTTTAAGAGTGTTGCACTTTGCACACCAGAGTTTGATTCCTTCTTTTACCTGTTGACTGTTAGGTGGATAATTAGGTGCACTCAATGCTATCCATGCTTGGCCACACCGTGAAAAGCTAGCTATTACAACTATTAAGCAAGGAAGAGACAAGGAAGACTGGAATACAGTATTAAGAAGCAGGCCACACTCAAGTACATATCAAGCAAAACATCAGTGGTAACCATAAGAATAAGAAGCTGCATCATTGAAAGTAAAAGTAATAAGCAGTTAGATAAAAAGAAATAAAAAAAAATTGTTGTATGACTCCAAAATTCAAATAAACCAACAAATTTATTGAAACTTCAGACATAGTTAAGAGTTTTCTTCTATGCAAAAGATTTGCACTGTTGGACGGAGACTTGAAAGGATATATTTTTATCAGAATGCACATAAACAAGGTGCAGTTAGATGACATTTCACAATGGACTTTAGAGGGGGGTTCACTGTGTTTTGACAAGTCTCAAAAGGGATAAATATTTACTTTGGTAAAAATAAAAAACACACAACAAAAAAAAAAAAAAAAAAAAAAAGGAAAGAAAAGAAAGCCAGGGAAATCCATTTCCTTCTAATGGTCAAATCCCCCTGCCACCTGGGTAGGTGTTTTGCCCTCCCAGTACCTCCTTTCTTTACAGATACCAACTCCAAGGTCACACTTACTTGAAGGGGAGAAAGACAAGGGTCACCCTGACTCACATTTGCCAAAATAAAGCACTCAACCAATGAAGATTTGCAGAGTTGTGCCATAGTACCTCAAAGGACATGAATGAAAAAATAAAATTACCTACAGTAAAATGCTGGTCGTGGTGGTGATGTAATAGTCAAGGGATTGCAAATGTTACGACTACCACGCAATTTTACCATATTTGGTGAAAAGGTAGTATTGGCAGGTTTTAAATATTTTCACAGTTCTAAAAAGGACTTAAGGGTTTCAGGTAAGAAAAAGCATGAAGAGAAATGGCTGTACAGCACCAAGGAATGGAGACCTGAAAGAGGCTCCATGGTCCAGATTCAGCTTTGCAGACCTGAATGCTGTAGGAGCCATATGGAAAGGGAAGGGAGTGAGAGTTAATGTCCATATAGGGAGGTGAGAAGATGACAACTTGGTCCTGTTGTTTCAGCTCCACATGGTGAATGACCAAGTGTTGAAAAGAACACAGACACAGCAAGCAAACAAGCACTAGCAGGGACATGGATATGTGGAAAGATGCCCTCATGTACCAGTCACCACTGCAGGCCTAGCTATGGCATACTACTTGCTGCCCACTTAAGAGGACAGGGGAGTAGTGGCAGTTATCAAACCACAACTACTGGTGAATGACTGTGTACCAGCAGCTAGCTAAATACGCCGTGCCTTTAAAGTACAGGGCACTAAGGAAAGGGCCCTTACTGGGTTACTATTAGGAGTTTAGGTCTGGTGGGATGGGACTGTGAATGAAAAATAACAACAGCTGGAATAAAAACATCTCAGGTTGGGGGAAGAGGACAGCTAAATGAACCTTTCAGAGATGCTTATGCGAGTAGCATAGTGTCTAGGAAAACAAATTAACAAATGATGATGCAAGTAGTATCCTGTTTCATGGATTCTGTCTTTGTTGATTAATGCCCATTAGTCCTGCAGAACAGGCTAGGCACAAGAAGCCCCCTTGCAGTAGCCAGGTTATAAAGAATTTGCATCACAAGCAATAAGTTAAATTTAGAACGGATGCGTCTAGTATTAATGGTGATCTACATCATTTGTAAACATAGCTGCACATTTAACTGAAGGGGATACCCTAGGTGAAGAGGAAGTTATCAAAGTTATAATCACTGTAGAGTGGCGATACAAAACACCCAGAGGCCAGTGACTTCGGTATCAGTGAGATCCTATCTTACTTTGACAGAAGTTTTTTTTTTTTTTTTTTTTTTTTTTAAACATACTTTTGTTCCCTTTGCCTCTGACCATCTACCCACAGCCGATGGTTTATTACCCATCGCTGCAGCATGGCAGTCATGGGTTTGTCTCGCTTTCAGGCCCTACCTACAGGCTGGCTAACGTGTGTGTGTGTGTGCAGATGTGAGGGCCTGCAATGCCAACCACTGCCAGCATGCAAAGTCACACTCATTTCATGAAGACTGCTATACAGATGCATCTTGACAGAGCCACAACACACACATCCCTGGTGCATATGTTGAGTACCACACACTTTTGTCTCCCTCTGCTTTTATTACATGGAGGTGAATCACCTCCTTTCACCCAAGACTGGCGAGCTGAAGTGGGTCGTTCACTGCCATCCTCCCTCTAATGTCCAGTTCACTAGTCAATACTGGTGGATTCACCACTCAGTGCCAATGAGCTGTCTCACTTTTAAATAAATCTTCAATCAAAACTTTTCCACATAAAGCAAATGTCATGCAAACTCATAGCCTCTCTAAAAAACTCCAGACTTATTACTGTCTTTGCAATAATAAAAAATTATGCACACTACTGTAAATGGGGTATGATCAGTTGTTTTTAATAAATCTATATAAAAATTACTTTCTAATGGTAATACCCCCTATTGTATCTCAGCTGTCCTTTTACCTGAAAAACATCCATATTAAAAAGGTCCCCTGTCAATGGTTACTACTTAATTCTCCAGTATGCAAAATGCCTGTAGAGTCATCAAATCAATGTGCATTACTTTGCATGTCTTTGTAAACTTTTAACTCGCATACACAGACAATTTCTGCAATTCTGACTAGTCACATTTCATTCTTCTGCTCTTTTCTCTGAATCCACTCCTGCAGAGTACAGTCTTTGAAGACATTTCCTTACTACTGAAGGAAACTGGTTTCATGCACTTTCCATTTCAGTACAGGAAAAAAAGGATTTCCGTGTTTAATATACAGTAAACTCTCAGTTAACTGGAACTCAAGCAACTGGCACAAAAAAAAAAAAAAAAAAAAAAAAAAAAAAAAAAAATTTCAAAGAAACAGTTCAATTTTCATGCAGAAACATACATTACGCTTTTAAAAAAATGTATAAGTCCCTCTCTCCCCAACCGGAGAACAAGTCAAACCAAACAAATAGTACAGGGTACCGTATTAGTCAGGCCTATTTTTAATAGTAACTCTCAAGCAACCACAAACTACAGTTATCCAGCATCTACCAATCCCCATGACTGCTGGTTATCTGGGAGTTTACTGTACAGTGAGATCACACTGAGTAGGTAGGAATTAGAAAATCTGAGCGCTTTGTCAGGGAAATACATGCACAACAGGCTCATTCTTGATAATACCACCTGAACAAGGAGAAATGGTAATGAATAAAGTACTTGTTTGCTCAAAGCTGCAGTGAGATAGGCCTTCTGCCATTGCTCTGCTGTGAGACTGGAAAAGATAAGTGCTTATTTTCAGCTGTTTGCTGCACTACTGATTTACTAAAAAACATTTGCTGCATATCTGTTTAAACTCTGCAACTGTTTTTTTTTTTTTTAGAGTTGGTGAATTCAGTCCTTACCTCTGTTCTGATCTTGATTTTGCGCATCCCACCCACCCGCTCAGCTGCTGTTGTGATATTAAAGCTTGGTGGCTTTGAGTTTCCCGCCTCTAGTATAAATTTGATATTGGACATTCCCCCCAGTCCCATGACATCAGCTCATTCTAGTGTGTACATTGAGATAAGTCGTGAAGGCCCACCCCTTTTGCTTCTCAACCTATAATTATCTTCTGTCTCCTCAGTTTCTACTACAAAAAAAATGACTGTGCCTCTTCTTACTTTATTTTGCTACTTGTGCTTAGGAGTTCAAATGCATTTAGTTTGCCGCATTTATTACTGCTTGTCATACCTCTCAGCTGTACAGATTTTCACAGTCTGTCTAGATTTTTTTCTCATAAAATTGTGATTGTCTGGCAAATCACTGACAAATCACTGAGGGTGAAGCCAGAAAATAATGGCAGATGTTTTGAGTTTCAGATTTCATACCCTTCTGAAAATTCATGTTAATGCAAAACCTTCTATCAACTTTCTAAGTTTGTAAGAGTAATATTTTAAAAAAGTCCCTATTTTTGGGACTTTGTCTTCCCATGGGTTTGTCCAGATTTTATCCCCTAGGAGGTTGAGAGGTATGCTGCTTGTCAGTAGCCTTATTAAATTGATGACCGTACTCTACTGAATTGCTGCTTTATTTGAGCTGTCTTTTACTGTTGTGATTGTGAGCTGTTTTAAAGTAATTTACTGATTAACTATACTTTGTTGCTATCCACTGCAATTCATTATAGTTAACTGCATTTTACCGTATTTTGTTACGGTTTAACTGTATTTTTCCATACTGCGAGTTCTGTTCTTTTGTCTGTAAGTGTTTAATCTGTGCTTCTTTGTGAGTTGATTACTGTGTTCTTAACCTTAAATTGAATAGCACAGTCTAGATACAGGTTTGCTGGATCCAGAGCTTCGTCTGCATGATTTTTTAACCCTTTTTGGAAGTATTCCAGCTACACATTTTCCCTTAGTAGCACTTGTGTGATCACCTAGTAGTACTCCTCTTAGACCTTCCACCCTTTACCCTCTTAGCTCTCTCTGGCCTCTCTCCCTCAGTTTTTGACAAATACGGATGGACAATTTCCTACGTTTGCTCCTGCCAGTCTGGTTGATATGGGCATTCTGAGACAGTGAAGCAACTGTCTCATGTACATGGACAATCCTCTACTACTACCACCTAGCAACACAATTTGTAAGCGATACATTTACATCAAGCACCTAGTGTCATTGCTTTCTTCCCCACAAGCCAGTGTATCTGGCACTGGGAAGGTTGTCAACATGAACACCACACCTCAAACACCACCCACACCTACACAACCCCCCCCCCCCACATATGCGGTGGTTCTCAACAAAAAACATAGCCAAACAAAGAGACCTCCAAGGCAGAAATACACAAACTTCACTGCCCACCACACCACACATACTCCACACTCCTGTGTCTCACAGCCACTAAGGCCTAAACATAAACCCAACATACTGGTCATAGGAGACTCCATTGCGAGACACACAGATGTGCCCCTCACCAGGCTGGATAAGGAGAAAGTCACGGTTAGTTGTTTGTCGGGTGCCAGAATCCGCCATATCACCCAAGAACTCAAGTCTCTCAACAGGTACTGTTATGACGGTCATAGTCCATGTTAGAGTGAATGACTTGAGACATACCTCCCTGGACTGTATGAACAGACACATGATCAAGCTCGCTGAATATGTGTCCCAGGCAGGTATGTTCCTAGCCTTAAGCAGCATTCTACAATCACCCAGAATGATGCCTCAATACAAACAGAACATAATTGACTAACAATTGGCTTAATTTCTGGTGTCATTCCACGGGGATCCAATACCGGACAGCTTGGGATGACATGACTGACAAAAAACACAATGCTTTGCTAGAAATGGCCTGCATCTGTTTCCCTTGGGCTTCAGGTTCCTGGCAAAGGCTCTTGTCTCCCCCACAGTGCAGTTTTTTAGGCAATGCCATGAGGTCAAAACAACCAACATGAAATTTAATTTACGTTTTGATGAAAGGCCATGCTGTTAAAACGCTAGGAGTCTAAACATGAAACTGCACTCACTGCAAGGATTCTTAACCCTGGAAGATGCTGACATTCATGCAGTCACAGAAACCTGGTTCAAAGCTGCGGAGAGCAGCCCAGCCATGCCAGGTTACTCATATTATTGTACATTCAGACCCCAAACTGTGGGCAGCAAAGCAAAAGAAGGTGGAGTTACAATATACATAAAAAAAGACATACACACCTCCAGGCTGGTCAAACAGTATGACACACAGAAAACACTCCATGTGCATTTAACAATTGACAAGATATCTCTTCAAATCATAGCTAGCTATAGGCCGCCAACTTTGACTCAAGATGCACACTCCACCTATCTGGACCTCTTCAAATCTATCAGGATTCAACCCTTTACCCTGATCCTGGGTGACTAACTATCCAAAAATTGGAAGAAATACTCACGCCAAAACACAAATGCCCAGAAATTCCTTGATTTTGTCAATGCAAATGCCTTGGACCAATTGGTCAACACCCCCACAAGAGGTAAAAAGATCTTGGACTTGGTATTAACCAGCATGAGAAAGCACTGCAGCATCTCTACAGTGTCATCAACCCTGGTAAGATCAGGCCATAAAGCGATCACTTTCGAAGTCACCATTCCCCCCCAGCTAGGGTCAAACAAAAAAACTTCTCCAAACCTGATTACAACCTCCTGAGGGAAGGTATAAACAGCTTCACAGCCCCCTCTTCCTCCACAGGAACTGTCACATATGTCCAAACCTACACCAAAGTAATACAGGAGCATTTATATATAGCTGCATGGAATCCAGAATACCCGACAGGACGAAATCATCCTCTTCAAAGAAGAGTAAACCTATCTGGTGGACATCTGCAATAAATAAACTCTATAATAAAAGGAAAAAATTGCTGTCCAGGACCAAGAAGGGGCAGCTGCCTAATTGGAGGCAATCTCTCCTTAGCCTGAACAAGCAAATAAGAGCACTAGTGAAATCCTCCAAAGCAAACTTAAGAGTTAAAGCTTTCCACATCTACTCAAGACAATCATAAGGCCTTCATATGTCCACAATCTCAAGGGAAGCACCCAGATCTGCTCAGAACTGGTGGTCAAGGACACCACATACACAAATGCTGCAAATACAGCAAACCTGCTGGCAGACAGGTTCAGTGAAAACTTTACCTCTCTGTCCCCCCAAAGTAAAACAGGATATCTCCAGTAGCTGCCCCCCTTATCTCTAGAGAGTAAATCATCACTGCCCTCTCAAAGGCAAAAAACACAGCCTCCATGAAACCCGATAACATCCCAGGCTGCATCTTACATGAACTCGGGTAGAAACTTGCAGCACCATTAGGCACCCTATTCAACCAAAGCCAGAGAACCGGTTTCATCCCAGCCAAGTGGAGGACAGCCACTATCATCCCTTTGCACAAAGGTGGAGCGTCCACCGATCCAGGAAATTACTGGCCCATCAGCCTAACTAGCCTGATCTGCAAGGCCATAGAGCAGATTATCATGGACCTCATTAAGCCAGAGTACCTTTCCATGGCGCCTCTGTGTGTTTAACACTGAGGGCGCCATGAGAAGATACTAATTACAAGCTGTTACCCCCAGAGTGCCTTCCACAAGCGTGAGAAAATGTACTGCAGATTTGTAGTGGAGCTTAATATAAAACATGCTGAAATCGTAACTCAACTTGTAATTTATCTTATGCAATTACGATTCAGCATGTTTTTACATTAAGGTCACATTGAACTTTTAGCAGAAAATCCACCTGCAAAGTAATTGCTAAAGCAAGTGGTGGCAGCCAATTGGATTCTTCCAATCCAAGCCACCAATTGCGTAACACCTCCACCCCCAACATTATTTTCTTTTGTTTTCCCCAAATAAATAAAAGGTCCAGCAGCAGGTATTTCCTTTCTTTCTGCTAATATATGGAGATTTTTACCTGCTGCTGGATCCCTCTATTTTATTTGGGCACTCAGGGATTGCATGGACCGCCAGAGCTACAAGGAGTTTCCCCTTTCAGCTTTGGCGAAGGAGTTCCCGATTCCCGGTTCAGCTACAACTACAGTAAAAAATATTACTGTTAAAAGAGAGTGCTTTTTCACTTGCAATGTACAGTTAACTTATAGCTAGGTGATTCCTGGTTTTGAAATAGTCTACACTTGTTGGTTTGCCAGAAAAATGAAGCAAAGAAATAAACAGATGCAACATTTTTTTCTGAGTGACATTGCCAAAGATAGCCCTTAACTTTGCAATTGTAGCACAGCAGGTGCAGCAAAATAAATAGTCGTACATTTAGTAAAAATCATTCATTCTTTCATTCATAAGCACTGAATGAAAGAATGAATGAAATGTGCTTGTTTGCGGTACTGAGCGGCATTTGAAGCATGGAGCTTCTCTAGCCTCATTGATCCAGCCATGTTCGTTTGCCAGAAAACCAGAAATGCACAGATCGATGCAACTTTTTTTTTTTTATTGAATGACATTGCCGAAGCTAGCAGTTAACCTTGTAGTTAGCTCTCTGTGAACCTTAGTGTTTTCCAGTGGCCCTTATGCAACTCCGTAATTTCACACAAACATGCACGTTCCCAGGTAAGCCTCACAGAATTATTCAGATACCTACAGTTTTCTTCCTGGAATGGTAGCACTGCCACATCTCTGGCTTTGGGGAGTGACCTCCTTTAAGATGCTGTTCTTAATTATACCAACTATGAAATCATACCAGTTAACTTTAATAGAAATCATTTATTCTTTCATTCACAAACACTGAATGAAAGAATGAACAAAATGTGCTCGTTTGCGGTATTGATCTACATTTGAAGCACGGAGCTTCTCTAGCCTCACAGAGCCAGCCACAGCAGTCAAACAGGTAGAGCATGAGACTATCTAGCATTATTGAACTGTTTTAACTCGTTTCCCAGAAAAAATACACAGCTGCAACGGTTTTTTTTTTTCTGAATGACATTGCCGAAGATATCACTTAACATTGCAGGTTAAAGTAGCTCAGCAGGGGCAGCAAAACTGTCTTACTTTAGTAGAAATCATTCATTCTTTCATTCACAAGCACAATGAAAGAATGAAATGTGCTTGTTTGCGGTACTGATCGGCATTTGATTTCATAAAGTTTTGAAAAGTATTACGTTCATGGCAGGGATTGAAAGGCTTACCCCTTTTTATCAGGAACCAGTTCTTCACAAATCTGTTTTGTTGAGTTGGCCCCCTACAGAATGGTACTTCCAAGTTCTGCGGAAGTGGGCTCACTTCTCACAACCCCCTTATGTAAAAATGCCAATTTCGGGGTCACAGCAACTAGAGTAATCACATAAATGTGTTGGAAGATGCAAGGCAAAAAAATGACATGCCAATGGGTTGGTGAACAAGACACTGGTGACACAGGACTTGGGTGACTTTTGAATGTCCTTGCTAATGGATGTGGTTTTTGTATGTGGAAAGTACGAAGGAGAATTTTTTTTTAAGACACTTGGCACTGGGATGTTGAGCGAAACTGGATTTAGTTTAGGACAAGGAAGGTAGAATGGGCTACAGGGCAGTACAGAAAGTCATTTTTTTTTCTTTTTCCTCGTGCTTACTTTTCTGTAATATGATTGGTAAGAGAAGTGAACATGTGCTCATGGACAAGTTGGAAGAAACCGATAACAGGCATGTGTGACATTACAGAAAAAGGTTTAAAACTAATGCTTCAGTTTCATAAAGGCTTCAGTCATTGGTGTATTGATTTTTCTTTAATTATGAAAAAATGTACTTTATTGTCTGTAGTGATTCCAAATATTTTTTTGGCTGTGAAAATCTTTTAAATATGCTTATGTTCATTAGTCAGCGTACCACTGTCCCAGACTGACAATCCTCATGAGTTTGCAACTTACACCAGTTTATGTAGCTGTTCCACTAACAGAAAGTAAATAGCAAGTGTGTTGCTTTTCTGTATGTTATAGGAGCCGGTCTCCTTTTATTAACATTATCCTGGTGGAGAAGTTACAGAAATACTGCCTGAAATGTTGTTAATTTTACAAAAAAATGGCATCATGTCAAAATGAGTGGGGATTGCTATACCTTCTGGATAGCATTTTCTAAACTAAACATTTTGTTCTTTGCTACCAATTGGTTATAGTTAAGCTAATTAATGCTTCACTTTACTTTTTTTTCACATTGCAGTGATGCCAGCTTGTATGAGTTTGAGTTGACTTAGTAGCTGTAGTTTTCCTTGCTTCACGTTATCAATAAGTAATAATATCTTGCATATATTTTGTTAAAGTATCTCGGTAAGTTTATGATGTATATGTTTCTGGTGGGGTAGGGTGATGGTCCTAGCAAACTGTTGGAATTTGGGTTCCCATGAAGAGTGAAGATCAGATACATATTTTATGTCTGTATGTGCTTATTGAAAAGCAATCAGGAGCTATTTGAGGAGGACGATCAGTGCTGCAAGTGCTGTCCGAATGCACTCTTCCTCCCCAACACAACCCTGCTGTGGGGAACAGGTTGAGATTATGAATACTGACCCATCATTCATTCTGATGACGTCCCTTACTGTCTTCTGAAGGTTCTCCCTCACCACAGGTTACACACCTTTTCTACTCTATCCTCCTGGAGTAGTAGACTCTGGATCCCAAGCCAAGTGGCTTTGCTGTAGTGGCCTTCCATCTTGTCCTCTGCATACATGGGATGTCCATCTACATTCTTACCATTATGTCATCCACTTCCAAGCTGAGTCAGTGAACCTACATTGTGTTCAGCAATTAGTTCATGTTTTGCAGGTTGATTGGTTTACTTGCAGCTTTCACTTAGTAGAGCTATCTTAGGTAACCCACGCTGAGCGGCTGGTTTGTCGTTTAGCTGTAAGCCTCAGTACAGAGTCACCTAGGACTAGAATATTAGGTTACGTAGATGCTTATCTTACGCTCATAGTATTTAAGACAGCGGTCAACTTGGTTCCTGTGTGAGGTGGTAGGCTTTGCCCCTATTGCTGGCTTGGGATATTGCTCAGGGTGCTCTTGTGACGTCAGCAGAAAAGTTTTGCAAAAGTATTTTTTTTCCTTGTCTAACACTACTTTTTTTATATAGCTACAGTGTTTCCACTGGGTTTCCCGATTCATAGAGGGGGGATCTATAGCTTGCAAGGAAGTAGTATGGTATTTGGCTGATGGTCATCTGAAGACTGAGAAGCTCATGTTCATTGTCCTGTTTGACCAGACAAGAGATATAGTTTTTTTAATGTAAATTCAGACACCTCCACCTTTACTCACTGTCTGTATATTACCTGGTCTAAGGAACAGTATACAAAAAAAAACCATGATTTGACTATTACTTCCTCTATTTCCTGCCAGTACTTGGTTCTGCTAGCCATTTCTGTACAACTGTGACCTGCAGAAATAGTGTTATTTATTGCTGGTATTTCACATAGCATATGTGCCACTAATTCTAGCCAAATTTCCTATAATGAATTTCTATGTCTCCTAACTTATTAGCAAAGTATTACATGCATGGTGCTGCCTTATGTGTTGTGCTTTTTTCTTGGCCTTGTCAGTCACTTGTGGAATTTAGGTGGGAGGAAGGGCTCAATATGCAAGTGTTATACTATTTTACTGAATTACTCAGGTCTTCTTCGTACCAATGATAATGAGTCTGTGTTACACAACAGCTGCATAATGTAATGAATGCCTACTCAACAGGTTATGTGCAGCAATTATCACCTGTGTCTGAGCATGCATAAGTTTGCACGTCATTATCACAGTGCAGTTACAATATAGCCCTGAATCATTATCACTGTTCAGGCAAAACTCTCAGCAGCTGTCACTGTTATTCACATAAGCAGAAGTCATTATCACATTCATGAATGCACAAGCCAGATTTGGGTTTTTCCTCCACTTAGGGTCATTGCAATCCCCCCCAGTTTCTTTCTGTCATTTGTACAATTTCTATTTCTTTGTTTACCTTCTCTGATGTCTGTATTATACCTTGTCTGCTGTCTGTATTGTGTTGAGAGTATAAACTATTTAATGCTTTTCTTATAAAATTAAGGTCATTGGATATACTACACAATGAGTCTCTTAGGGGTACACATTAATACTTTGTTCATTTGTTTGTGTGTATGTGGAAGAATATATTGTACACTATTTATTTTATTTTTTTTTTACTTATAAGGCAATGACCGTATCCAAACTTGTACGTTGTCTGTATTTGAGACTATCCTATACTGTTGTGGTTTCCTGTGCTTTTAACAATTGAAGTCATTTTGTTGAGTTACTGATTAGAGTCTTGTCCTTGTACTATTTAATATTAAATATATTTACACATATCTTGGTGGGCAATATCTGTGAGGCATATTTCAGCTGTTAAGAGTACTTGCATATCTATTTTTTGAGCTACCCAGGGTGTAAGGTAGCTGGGGACTGTGCCCCACAAGGTTGAGGACAGAATGACAATTGGCAGCATAAGAAAAATAAGTTATGTGCTAGCCGTAATGTTCCATCGCAGTTGGGAACCTGGGGACTCTACAGCTCGGTCCACAGTGCTGCTGTCCTAGGTAATCATGGCATCAGGGGTGTCACAGTGATGCAATTTTTCCCTCCGGGAAAGGACACATGCAAAAAGACAAAGCCTGGGTCAGCCTTGATCTTTTCACATGTTGTCTTTCTGTAGCTCTCCACTCAGTCTCCCTCACTTCAGGTGTAGTAAATTTATGAATGTCAGGGTAGTAAATGTATGAAGGTCAGGGCAGCAATTAGTAAGTTACTTCCGTCCCTCATCCCTTAGGTCCATTACTAAATGGGCACATGTAAATGGAAAAGGCAGAGGTAAGGTAGAATGGTGGCACTGCATGCACTCGAGAGTCACTGATGCTACCAGCAGTCTGAGTGGGTAGCCAGCACAGGTATGGGACACTTCACTAATATGCAGAGGACAGGCATGGGGCTTCAGGTTGTGGGTGTCTGGAGTGGAAGTCCTTAACCTGCTTTTTCCATTTACATGTGCCCTTTCTGTGCCCCCTTGTCAGTCAGTGTGTGTAATTTGGTGTTTTCACAGGTAGTAGGTATGTACCTCTGCAGCGTCATCACCACTTATGTGGATAGGATGGAAGATTTGGATGGGCTAACCAGGTAATGCATATGATATACATATATATATGTAGTCTTCCACTACATCTGTCAAACATCAGTAGTAATCTGTTTGCATTTTCTTTCCTGTGCAGGTTTGTCCACCTTCTGACACTGACATGGCTTCCCGACCAGGAGAATGACAAGTGAAAGTGCGGGTATGTGGCCATTCCTACATTCACTGGGCTGCTAGCCATGCCTCCGAAACTGAAACCTGGTACAACTTGAGCTTCTCCACATCCAGTGTGAAGGTATACTGGATTGCAAGAAGAGGTATGCACTGAAGCGGAGTACTGCAGTTCTTGGAAGAGAAGTGCTCCATCTAACCTGAGCCCAACATTCTTGTGATGCACATTGGAGGGAATGATGTCATCAGTCAACCACTCGGAGGGCTACGGTTTCAAATCACATCAATTTATGAATACCTGCAATCGTGGTGGCCATGTTGTCATTTTGTGTGGTCTGATATAATTCCTCGACAGATATGGAAAACAGCAAACAGTCAACGGGCAGCTCACAAGGCCAGACGTTTACAGAATGGGTTCATGTATGGCTTGATATACAGGGTCGGTGGATTTACAACCTGCCATGGCAGCATCACCGTGGAAGATGTTCACCTGTTCAGAAGGGATGGCATTCAACTAACGGAGGAGGGCATTGTGTACCTCCACAATGGCGTGAGGAGAGCTATGCAGGATTGGCAACATGCAGCTTGTGAGAAGAATGGAAAACACCCATGACCAAGTAGGACCAGTATGGTAAGTAAAACTCTTATGAATTGTGTTGTGTAAAATTATATTTTTCTGAGCTTGGCAAATAACTATGGTAAGGAGCTGGTGAGGATGCTGAGAAAGAACAATTGTTTCAGGAGAGTGCTACGACATAATATCCTACAATACTTCATTTTTTATTCTTCTTTTAATCAGGCATGTGTAGAGTTTAGATGACAAGAAGGGCTTGCTAATACAGAACATGATCCCTTAGGTCCATTGCTGAATGGACGCATATAAAGAGAAAAGGCACATGTAAGGCAGACTGCTGACACTGAAGGAAGTCGTGAGACTGCAGTGGTATTAGCTGTCTGAGTGGGTAACCAACACTGCTATCGGACAGATCAGATGGCCTTGCCTGCCACTGAAGTCCCATGGCTGTCCTGGGTTCATTAGTGGAGTGACGGTCCTTACCTTACTTTTTCGCTTTACATGTACCCATTCAGCAGTATGCTGGCTACACCAAGAATGCAATCATGTGTCTACATGGTAAAACAACTGGTTCTGAATGCTGTACATATGTACAGATATCAGTTTTGTTAGGACTCAGGTTATGTTAATTATGATTTGTTTTTCATATTTTGGTAAATAACTTTGCAATGGAGCATCTGAACGTGCTAAGTAATACCTCATTTTGAAGACAATATTGATAGTTCCAACCTGGTAAAAGAACTGTCCCTGTATGTTGTACACATGTACAGATAGCAAAGTTTGTTTCAGACTTAGGTTATGAAAATTATGATTTTTTTTTCATATATTTTGGTAAATAACTTCGCAAGGGAGCATGTCAGTGTGCCAAGTAATACCTCATTTTGAAGACAGTGTTGGCTCCTTACAACATGGTAAAAGAACTAAAGAACTGTGTCTGTGCACTGTACACATACACAGATATCACAGTTTGTTTAGTCTTGTAGGATTACGAAAATTATACATTTCCAATACTTATTATTATGCCTATATCTTTGCAAGGGAGCATGGTGATCACACAAATGATGCATCATTTTGAAGCTGACATTGAGAAGCACAACTTCTACACTGATCTCTAGGCTCTGTCTGTTACAGGTGATGAGATATTATGCTTTATCAATTATGAGAAGTATTACATTAATGATATTTCTGTGAATATCTCCATAAAGTAGCATCACACAGTAATGGTCAAGGTATCATTTTAAAGCCAACATTCATACTAACAAATTGTATGGGACTACATAGTACATTGACCAAGATATTGTGCTTTGCTTTTCCATAAAGGTAAAAAATATGCACAATATCAACATTCCTTGCCAAACATTTAATAATGACTTTGATATGCACTATCAACATTTACACTATTGGAAGGGTCAGTGTCTGCTGAACAACTTTCACATTTACATTTTTAGATTAGTTCTTATAGTTAAAAAGTGTTACGAACATTTGTTTTCTGTATGGTATTAGAAATGGATTTTCTGAAAATGAGCTCAGTCTGCACTGCTGTTCCTATGGTTGAATTAAACAGGCAGCTTTTTCAGAGGTGCTCCGGAGTGAACAAGTTAACAAGGACACTGGCAACCTCCAGACACTCGATCCCACACAGTTTGGTATCATCTTGGGAAATCATAACTGTTAAATTTGGTTGACTTCTTTAAGACCGTCACTAAGGCCATGGACGAGGGGAATACAGTGCACAACGCCTACCCTGATGTGGCCAAAGCTTCGATACTATTCCCCACTCAGGTATAACACATCTCTCTCAACTCCTCAACTATGCATCGATTTTCAATTTTTATGTTACCAGATGGGTAGCAAACTGGCTCACTGATAGAACCCACCTAGTCAAAATAAATAGGGGAAGCCACCTCAAGCAGTAGACCTGTAATGAGTGGTGTACCCCAGGGATAGGCCTTGGGGCCTCTGCCATTTGGTATATACTTTTCTGAGGTGCAGGCCAAAACCAGTGGGCTATGACTGACCAAGTTTGCAGATTACAGCAAGCTGGGTTCTATCAATAATTCCCCTACTGATGTGGCCCACCACATTAGTAAGGGTATCTCATCCAGGGACAAGGTGGTCATAACATCCCTGTATTCTTTCCTTATAAGACCCATTACTGAGTACAATGCCCCTTTCAGCATGTACCTCGCAAAGCATATGCAGCAGCTGGAGAGACCACAGAGGTTCCTCACCAGGAGAATCCACGGCCTCAAACATCTATCCTACGCAGATAGGCTAAAGGCCCTGTCTCTCTACTCAGTCTCCTACAGACTCCTCAGAGGTGACCTCTGTTTGGCATACAAAGCAATCTTAGACCCTGCCTTGATGGGACTGCTGCATATCCGCAAATAGAACTCCACAGCATGTGCAACCTCAACCTGGTCTGTGACATCAACAGGACTTGTTGGCAAGACAGGTGCGTGTCCCAGAGACTACTCCTCTTGTGGAATAGACTCCCTCTCCACCTTAAGCAGAGTATCTCATTAAACCTTTTTAAGTGCAACCTGGATAACTGGATGGGAAACAGAACATACACCCCTGGAATTCCACCCGTTGCCCTGCTGGACAGTGGCATAGGGTGCTGACTTGTTGGAACTTGGGCTAAATTCTTGGCTAGGCTTGTAAGGGCCTCAGGGCCAATAACCTAGTAACTTCCTATGAAATGGTGTGCAAATGAATTCAAAACAAAACAATTCCTTAACAGCCTTGCACCACCTAGAAGAAGAGACTGAAAATAATGCAATTTGGCTATCCAAAAGATTACAATGCTAGTGCAGGATAGAGAAAAAGCATGGAAAGATTGACAAAAATATAAAAACACAACATCTTGAAAACTTCAGAATGCTTCGCAATTGAGCTAAAAAGCAAACAAAGACAAAAAGCTATACTAAAATAACTTTCAGAATAGTAAAATACAACCCTAAAACATTCTGGACAGCCATTAAAGAAATCTTGCATCTTGGTCAAATTCAACCCAAATGCCTCCCCCCCAATAACTCATCACTCAAAATCTCTATGCAATTCAACTCTATTTCATAGACAGTACAGCATTTCTAACCAAGGATTCACTAACATCTAATCCACTTTCACCTTCAAACCTGTGCCCACATTCTTTATACAATTACTCAAAACTTAAACCATGCTCTACTCAGCTGAAAACCTTCAATCTTAAACTATCAACCGAAAGCATTGCCTAATCTGTCTCAATCCTTATAAACAGGTCAATTCAGGAATCCTACGTTCCCTCTCTCTTTAAAAAGTCACACATTATCATCTACACAAATGTAGGAAATTCAACAGATTACCGACTTTAGATCTATAGTAATCTTATCCCCCACTCTAAAAAACTTGAAAAATGCATTCAAAAACAACTGCTAAACTATCTCCTGCAGGAAGAACTCCGGCCTCAGTCCTTCCTACAATATCAATGCTGCACTTGTAAATCAATGAAGCTAGAGATAACAGCAAATTAGTCTCCTCCTTATTTCTAGACTTGTCTAAATAAAGCTTTGGACACAATTTAATCACAGCAAACTTCTACTTTGAATGTCCTCATTAGGAGTCTCTCAGCCCATCCTCCTATGGTTCAAAGGCTACCTATCCAATAGGTACCAGTCAGTAATATGGCACTCCACCATCTCTACATACCTCACAGTCACCACCAGTATACCACAAGGCTCTTTGGTTCCCTCCTCTAACATTCTCACAACACCATCCACACATCTGTAACAGGCCACTCAAAGTATGCAGATGACTTCACATTCATTTGTACATCTGACAACATGGTACACCTCTAAAAAATTACTCAAAATTTAATAGCAACTGAAATATGGCTTTATAACACACAACTACTGTTCAACCACAAAAATACTACTACTTTTTCCCCCAAAATCCCTCTCCCATGAAAAACAAAATTTGAAGTACTATCTCGATAACAATTTGCTATGAGAAGTGACTTCAATGGTTGTATTAAGGATGATAACCTTATTGACTTGCATATACAAAAATTGCATAAGAAAAACTCAAAAAACTAGGGATGCTTTACAGAGCCAAAAAGCTCTCACCAATGCAACCAAAGCTACACTTGCCACTACTCATCTCCTCCCCACACTTCTTTATGGTGCTCCCATCCTTACTAACCTTCGGGCATCACACAAATCAAAACTTGAACAATGCTATGACAAAGTTGCTAAATTTGCAGCAAACACAGCTTTCAGAACCCACCACTGTAAGGCCTTAATGGTTAGAACTACACCATCAACTAACATACACATAAAGTTCTTGCCACCTATAAAATTATCCAGAACTCAGCTCCTTATACAGCACTAAATAACATTCTACACGACTATGTTTCCAGTCGGTAAGTACGATCCAATGACCAAAACACCCTGCCCGTCTACAAATCTATCATATTTGCTGGACACTGTGTACTCGTACCATGTTGCTAAAGCATGACCTCCCCTCTCACCCTTCAAAACCATTCTGAAAGGCTTCCTAGCCAAAAGCTATCTCTGTTTTTGATGAACACCAGGATAAACTATATCCCTAAATGTCAGCAAATATCTAGTTATACCTTACATCTCCTTATTCTCCCCTCTTCACCTCACTTCCTTGCTTCTATCAATTTCTCTTCCCTGACTTTCTCTCTCAAAATATACCACAAGTCTGCTTTTCTCTCATTTTGTATTGCAATTCCTGTTTGTATTACACTAATTTACCTTTAATTTCTCTACAAACTGGCTACATTTCTAAGTATGAATCATTACCATACAAGGTTTTCACATTAAATAATTATACCAAATTTGACAAACTGTAGTTATTTTTTGTATTCTACCTGAAGACTGTAAAATTGTTATTAAAATGTTTTGTAACACTGGGACCTTTTCTCCCTGGGTCTCCACTAAAAACAGGATCCTACCCAGTTGGACTTTCACAGTTATCAAATGTCTACACAAAAAATAAACTAAATAAAAATAGGCTTGTACAGCAACTTGTCTGGCAATATTACTTGAATGGCCTGATTTTGGTTTCAAGGTTCATGTTAACCACATAAAGGTCCACATTTGGGAACCAGTTTTATACAAGTCATAAAGTATAATCCACAAAGCACAACTGAAAGAGGACACATTCCACCTTCTAAAATGTGGATAGTACACATCAAACAGAAAGCTTACTTACTAATGCTCCCGGTTATTAGTAGGAGCATGCAACAGCCCAACAGCTATGTGCCACATCCTTTGCTGCATCATGAAGGACTCTCACCACTGCTACTGATGCACACTTTTATGCATTGTGCTTATTTATTGCATTACACTGCATCTCTTTTCTAAAGGTGCATATTATACTTTCTTGCCCTTGAGATCAACTCTTCTGGTTTCCCCTGCAAAAATACTTTATATAGTGGGACTCAACTGATCATAACTGGAAAAAATAAATAAATAAAATGAGCTACCAAACTACCTGACAATTCTCTAACTTGTCTGTGCACAGTAAGAGTTGTCATGATAAAGCCCAAATAAACCACATTTTAACTTCCAGTAAAACTCAGTTAACCGGCACCCATGGGGATTGGCAGATACCGGACAACTTTAGTTTCTGGTTGCTTGCGAGTTACTATTAAAAATAGGTCCGACTAATACTGTATCCTATATTAGTTGTTTGGTTTGACTTGTTCTCAGGTGGGGGAGAGAGGGAATTTATTCCTATCTTCCTTTTTTAAAACTGTTTCTGTGGGGGAGGGGGCAAAAAGTGCAACACATGAAAATTGTATTGTATTTCTTCGATTTCCTGATTGCTTGAGTTCCAGTTAACTGAGAGTTTACTGCATTGCCTTCAGTCCATCACATCAGTATGACATTATATAATTTTATTAATTTATGTAGCCAGTTAATCTGCAGCCCTTGAACCCTAGGCATTACAGTTCTATAGAATTTCTATTCTAGAGGTCAAGTTAACTGCTACATCTCCTCCCACAACCTCTCCTTGCACTTGCAAATAAAAGCAATTCTGCCTTCTTCCAGTGTTGATGGGATGTCACCATCTTCCTATGATTTAAGAATACTGACAGTAACCTGAATAATCATTTATTCTTTTGGCTACCATCAGTGTTGCTATTAGTTTTATGTCTGAATCATTCATAGTGCATGACTGTTGGATTCGTCTTATGGATTTATTTAATCTTGCAAGTGTTTCCATTAGTCCCAAATTTAATTTCTTGAGAATTTGGGACTGAATACGATCTGGTCCTGTATTTTCATTAATGAACTGTTAAGTACGTGTCTCTTTGTAGAAAGGTCTCTGAAGCACTGTCCATGTAAGAGACTTGTTGGGAGTTGTACAGCCAGCAGAAATTAGGGAATGAAACACAGAACTTCAGGATGCTCATTAGTAGCTCATAGCTGTATTCCACCATGCCAAACTGCCAAGAAAAAAATACTGAACTCTTCAAAGATCGTCCACAATCACATTAAGTTTACAACAATGATGTTTGTACAAGGGCTTGGACCAATTCTTCTTGGCCGATTAATCCTGCTGTACTTACTGGCTCATCACCCACCATTCAAAACTGGCAGAAATACTGAATACTTATAAGACGCACATGCACTAGCCCAGTAATCAAGGAGCCTCAATCCTCACCATTAATAGCAGTGAGGGATGTGCACATTGCGAGGATGACAAGTATGCACACAGTAAAGTACAATTTCCCTTAAGAGCACACAGAGATCACAGTCACTCTGGGGCGGATTTCTCCCGCTCTCTCTCTCTCTCCAGATCCCCAACAAGACTCCCTACTGGCACAGTTATAGGGTTAAGATCTCAGCGAAGTGGTCAAGCCAAAACATCCAGCACCCTCTCTGTCCAACCAGTGCTTCATATCCCTGCCCAACCAGTGCTTCATATCCCTGCCCAAGTAGCTGACTCACATACACGCACTTTGAAATTTGATTTATAAGCATGACACACAAACACTCTTGGGGAAAACTGGCACAGGTTCACTAGCTATGCCCCCTTCTGCCCAGACTATAAGGTAGTACCAGCTGCCACCAACCACCCTTAGCTACTATAAGGCCCTTACAAAGTGTGACCAGTTCTACGGTGTAAAGTTATTATCCCAATGGTAAGTGTGACCAAAACTTTTAAGGCTATTTAAGAGTGGCCTATACAGTGTCGCCAAATACATATGCAAGTACTTTAAGAGCTTAAATATCTCTAAACAAACCAGCCACAATTAATAGATTTAAATACATTCAATAATAAATAATAAAAGCACAAGACAATACTCAACTCACAGTGACAACAAAGTTCAGAATCACAGGAAATATTTTAAAACAACATTACAGGACAGTCTCACAAACACAGAAAACATCTAAACTACCCTTTACTGTATTCCTATCTCTAAGAGAAATACTATACCTAAATCTTACTTACAGAGCCAGGAAAAAACAAGTGCTGAATAGATATTCCTAGGTCCAAAGACAAATACAAAATGCACAGACCTTCTCTTGAGATATAGTTCTTAAATTAATAATACACATTACTGCTGGGTTAGCTGGATGACATCACTATTTGACACCTCTGTGTCAAAAATGCTTCTCTTAGGAAGTTTTGCCTGGAACTGGAAGTCCTAAAACAGTTACTTTTACCTTTGAAACCTGTAATTATTTATGTTTCCAGACAATAGAAAGAATCCTCTAGCTGTAGACCTCCCTACTTTTTCCATTAACTAAAGTTTATGGCAGAGTCGCAAACAAATTTCAACATATTTTCTCAGAGTCTTGCAAGTTACTCTGTATGTTCCAACTTCTACCATGAAAACATACATTTGCACAGGTATATACATTTCTGTTATTTTCCAGTAGGGTACACTGTGGTTACATTCTTGAAGCTCAGTACATAACATACAGTTTTCTTACATTTGTAAGACAAGCATACAAACCATATTACTATTCACAAACATAGAATTATTTACAAAATTCCAGCTAGCTGAGCTGGCAGCCTTCACATCTTATCTCTGATCTTTTACCATTCTCTGTTCCCCATGTTTGGCACCAGTAACCCTCCCATGTTTTTCCTGTACTTATTTCCCAAAAACTTTGTGCCCCCTTTCAACTTCAATCTCCTAACCACAGTCAAACTAGTGTCATTTAAATTATAAATCCGGGCTTTATCATTCTATGCTAGCAGAGTTTGCTGTACTTTGCTTTATTAAACTTAATCTTTTTTCCCTAGTATTTTTAACTATTCCACCTCACCACCCCCAATTTCAGCCTTTGCTCCTCTGATTTGTTTAAAATTTCTGCCTCCTGTGCACCTTGCCACATGGACGTTTTATCATGTTTGCTGCTGAAATCAGCCCTCCCACTTCAAATTTTTGCCCCCTGGATCTACCAGCTTCCCCATTTTTATGGCCAATCCCTTGGTAACCCCCCCAGCATTCAGGGCTATTCCACTCTGTGGACCACCCCTCCCCACAGGGAATGCCTAGATGAATGCTGCCCTCCCCCCAACAGGCACACACCCATTCCTCTCTGCCAATGACGCAGACACCCAAGCTGTTGATCAAACCCGGGTCGCCTGGTAACCTAGACATGGCTTTATCCCTGTACACCATACTGTTGGATGAGGAAATCTGTTTGAGATTTTTTCTCTGCTGACAGAACTAGGTATGCCCTGCGAACTATAATTTACTTTTTCTGAATACTGACCTCCGACACACAAGTGACCATTCAGACAGACCAACTAAGAGGCTAAAATTAGTGAAGTATAGACATTCTTTCTTAAAATGTCCACAATCCTAAATTCCTTACTAGGCTAACTTTTGCCTCACAATATTATTTACATCTGCCTAATTATAAATTTAATCCCGTCTTAATAAGGCAAATTATGTCCTGGTAACCTGAAAGACCTCAGTGTCATCATTCAAGGAACTTGGTCAGAATATTTAAAAACTGAACAATTATATGAAAGAAACAAGGACACAGGCACAGAAAATTTGTATTACATTTAGTTTAGAAAAATATAATATGTATTTCAGAAATCACACTAAAAAATATGCTTACTTTCTCAACTATTAAAGGAGTGTCAATGTACAGATTTAGGTATTAGGATTCCTCATTCTTTATCTTGTAACACAGATGTCAAAATGGTGAGCATTAGAGCAATGCAACAACTTAGATTTATGCTGAAAAATCTCTCTACCAGAGATGAGATACGAGTCTACATAAGACAGCAAAGTAGTATATTCACACATACACTTGGTCAGTTCAATGCCTTGAAGGAGTACAAAGGAAATTTACCAAGTTCATTAATTAAAAAGCTAAGCTTATGTGGCTAGATGTAAACATTCATACACTCATACATAAGAGGGAAATTCTGGCTTAGAGAATATTGACGGATCCTGTGCTGCTAATTCTAAATATGACCATTTATATCAATAATGCTACTCCCAGACATAATTAGATTTTGACACCACTATTTGAAAAAATATAATATCTATCATATAACTATATCAATCTGGAATTTTTTTTTATCAAATTTCTTTTTATTAAATATTTGTTCACAAAATATACATGTGGTACAGTTGACGTTACAGAGTGCATACCATAAGCAAGTAATAATAGTTATTGTCCATTTTACTCTAACATTCAAAGTAGAATTACCATTTGTGTTACTATGAGGATATGGTTATAATACAAGTTAGTCTAAGAGCTTTTATCATATGGCAGTTCTCTTGTACATTAATTTTACAACTGCGGGCAATATTAGAGGTATAACATCAACCTATATAATGATCACAATCTACTCTACTAAACCTTATATACATAAATGTCATCTTAATTACTGTGGTTACTAATCTCAACAAAGTGATGCGTTTACTATCCTTACATAATTAGTATTTAACATACTGTTTACGACAAAACATCAATTAATGCTTTGCAGTACCTCTGATAGTAGGTTTAGTTCTTCTGACTTTTTGTATAAAGCTTCTTGGCCAATGTGTGTTTTTTCGCCAAGCTTTTGTATTCTGACCAGGTTAGTCTTGATCTGGCTATCCAGTTTTTGCTGTGTAAGCTTTTAATAGGGTGCACAGTGTTATTATAACATGTTTAGAGAAATTATTATTATTGCATTTGAATATATGCAGTACAGCTGTTTCCCATGACAACATGAATTTTGAATACCCTGATTTCTCTAAAAAGGTATCTAAGTGAGCACCATAGTTTATAAACTGTTTTGCAGCTCCAAAAGATGTGGAGGATATCTGCCTCTTTGTTAGGACAAAAAGAGCAATAGGGTGACATGGATGAGTTGAATTTGTTAAGGTGGGCAGGTGTCTGGTAGGCATTGTTGAAGATCATGATCTGTGTGCATTAACTTTTTGTATGGCGCCAGTTTCATAGTATTTCTAATAGCCAATTCCTTTTGATTGTCTGTTAAGATGTTATCTTTTCCTTCCCAAAACTTTGAAAAAGGAACATTTGCTATTAATTTATATGTATTTGATATTTAATATTTGTTATTAATTTATATGCATTTGATATTTTCTTTTTACTTAAGAGCAATTTTAGAACTTTTTGTGCTAACTCGACATCTTGCTCCACTACACCGATATCTTTGGTTATAGTACTTACTATGTATAAAATTTGTTTAATTATCAGGTTACAGTTATTGCTAGCTTTAAAGTAGTTTCATGACATTTTCCACTGGAAGGTTTTTTTTTAATTGGTAAAATCCCATACTGTATAATTTTTGATTAAAGGGTATTTATCTAGATTTACCATAGTGTTTGCTAGTTTTATATCTGGGTTGTTATGTATTGGGTTGCAAAAGCATAATTGTGTCTTTTAAATTTATTGATAACAGTAGCTTCTTGAAAATGTCACAGTTGTTTAAGATTGGGTGAATTTTTATTGTTTAAGGAGTTTCTTGTTTTAAGAATGGAATTGCTTTGGATTAAATGTTATAAGTTATAATATCCCGGTGAAATTTAATCCATAATGGGTACCATTCGTTTCCGATTGGGTCATGATTTGCTATCTGCATGATGTGACTTGCATTAATAATTTCATAGTAAAATTGAGAATCAAGAAGTCCTAGGCCTTTTCCTTTTGTGGGCATTAGCTTATTATAGCTAATTCTTGTACTTTTTGGGTACCATATGAACTTTGCCAGTCAAACTTTTATCTTGTTGAAGAAGTTAACTGGAATTTTCATGAAAGTGGCATTCAGATGGTATAAAATCTTAGGCAATATGTTCATTTTTTATAATGGAAGCTTTTGATAAGGTAGATAGTTTAAGCTTTTCCCCACTTACTAAATCTTACCAATTATATTTGACCACCTTTTACCTATATTATTGTTGAACATATCTGTGTATGGCTAAAATTTATACCTAAACACTTCAAGGTATATTGCACTTTAACATTAGTCTCTGGAAAATAAAATTCCTTATGTCCCAGTGGGTTAATTGGATAAATGATTGACTTCTTAGGATTAATTTCATAGTTGGATACCAAGGAAAAATTATTTATGTTCATAGTTGGATACCATGGAAAAATTATAGGATTTTATTTAAATCATTATTGGGATACTGAAAGTAAATATTGAAATCATCTGCAAAAGCTGTGTATTTTACTTGGGAGTTTTTGATACAGAAATAAGATGACGGTATGTTCTCTGGGTAATCTGCAGTAGTAATGCTTCTATACAAAAATTAAACAGGTTTGATAAGAGTAGGCATTCCTGTCTGGTTCCATTTATTATTTGTATTGGGTTAGAAGTTTTCTTATTAATATAAAGAGTTGTAGTTGCTTTAGTATATAATGTTTTAATCATTTTTATGTATTCATTTGGGAGTCCAAATTGATAAAGTACAAAGAGGAGGAATTTTTGATGGACTGTCAAAGGCTTTTGTTGCATCTACAGATAATGCATATTTAGCAGATTTGTCCTTGGCACATAAGTGGGTTAGGGCATCGATGGTTAATTTGTTGTCCTTTACTTTCTGACTCATGAAGCCTAGCTGTTCAGGTGCTATGACTGGGGCTACTTTCTGTATTCTTTGTGCTAAAATTGTTGAAAATATCTTGATATCCGAATTTATCATAGCTATAGGTCTATAGTTGTTCGAATTTGTGGGATCTGTATTCAGTTTTGGGATAGGTATGGTTTTGGAGTTGTTCAGATAAAGGTCTGATATCCCCACTTTTATTATATAGTTGTATAATTTTAGAAGTATTGGTGTTATCTGTTGCTTAAAATGTTTATAAAATTCTGCTACATACCCATTTGGACCAGGAGCTTTCCCAGGTTTTAATTTAATCAATACCCTTACTTCCTCTTCTGTTAATGGGCTTTTGAGATTATTAGATTGGGATTCAGTAATCTGAGAGAATTCTAAGTTATTTGCACAGGTTTGGAATAGGTAGTCATTAATATGATCTTGTGGACCGTAAATGGTTTGAAATATTTCTTCAAAAACCCCTATTATTTCAATATCAGAGTTATAAATATTGTCTTTATATTTTATTTCTTGTATTTTACAAGTTGGGTTCCTTATGTTGATAAGTCTTGCTAACAGTGGGGAAGGGGTTTGAACCCACTCCACATATTTGTGTAGCATTCTAAGTTCTGTAAATGTATATTGTTGTGTTAGAATCTCATTTAACTGTTTCTGTAGACTTGCCATTTGTTTTTCAATGGGAGTGCAATTTCTTTGTAGTTAAAGTTCAAAATGTCTTAGCTTACTTTCTATTTACTTATATTTTCCCTTTGTTTTTTGCAATATGATGCTTTTTGGATGAGGGTACCCCTAGCCGTAACTTTAAAGGCTGCCCATCGAATATCCAAAAGGATATCGCTGTTTGCAAAGTTTTCATTCAAGTCCATAAGAGAATTTATAACCGCTTGTTCCACTTCTTTAATTTTCAACAGGTTCGAGTTTAAATTTTTAACTTTCGGTTATTATTAGATTTATTTTTGAATGGTCTGATAATGGATCTAGGTTCTGAGTTATACTGTGCATCATAATGAGCAAAGCTTTGAGAAATTAGAAATAGAAATAGGTCAATTCTAGACCAGGATTTATGGTATGGGGAGAAATATGTATATCTGGTGCCTAGCCTGTCTGTGTTAAGTTCAAAGGGATCTGTTAGGTTGAAATCTTCAATTAGTTCTGATAAAAATGTTGTGGCTTGGGGAGATTGAGTATGATTTTTATTCAACCTATCTTTGAGTGGATTAATTGTTATATTCCAGTCTCCACCAATTATAATCAGATGATCTGGGTGCCTATTTAGTAAGTTATACATTTCTATTAAGAAATCAAGCTGATTGTAATGTTTATGGTCCTTGTAACTAAGTAATACAGTTTTTTTTTTGTATGTTGGAAGCAAACGTGAAATAGCACCATCGCCCTTTAGTGTCATAACTATGTTTAATAATGTTCCCTTTAAAAGATTTCTTAATTATTACAGCTGTTCCTCTTGATGAGGTACTGTCCCCAGCTGCTATTATTTTCTGAATCCATTTAGTGTTTTTATCTGTTCCCTTGTCCCATTGTTCCATAGTCATAAGAGTTTCCTGCAAAAAAGTTATATCTGTCTTCGACTTGTATATGAGGTGTATCACTAGCTTTTTCTTCTTAATGTCCTGTAAGCCATTTACATTCCATGAGGCTATGTTAATCATCTTGTGTGAGTATTATTTAGATATTCCTGTACCTGAATTAACTGTGTATGTTATACGGGGGAACTTTGTCAAAATATTTTTGTAAAGGTTACTGTGTGTTGAGAAATAGCATGAGAGGAGAAGGTGACATAACTCTCTCAGAATTTCCTTAGTGCCTGACCACTTACCACTATCCTCTGAAAGTGGAAGGTTAATCAAGTAAACAAAGTAACACATACATCATTCTAGAACTGAAAAAAAACAAACCCTATATACAATTTTAACTATCTTACAGTAATTACTTTGCATTACAAAAAAAACATCACAACACTGCTTGGATAACCACCCAGCCGGCAACTTAAATAAGATAACAAATATAGAGGTTATTAACCCAGTTAGGCAGTAGGGGTAAGTTGTGGCTTATAAATGTCATATTTCAATAAAAAAATATATATATCTTCATAGATGTAACCATGTGGCTATATATAATCTTTTATCACAAATACTTCTGCCGAGTGCTACATAGTTCATTCATTAGAACTTATTTTAGTAGAACAATGGACTCTGCTACTACATAATGTAGTATGCAGCTATATTAGGAGTATATGTTATAAGTACCCTTCTTATGTTCCTCCTGGAAATTGTATTGTTATAGAATAAACTACTTCATATGGTAGGAAAACCAACAAATGCTGAAACTAAAAAAAAACCTTAAATATGTGGAGGGGTGATAAAGTTTCCAATCCAGATATCATGGAATCAGGGTTCCTTGAAGGCCATTTCAGTTTGAACACTAATCAATTTACGAACCTTTGAGGAAGTAAAGGGACAGGTCTAGCTCCTATAGAAACAGAGGCTCTCTACTTGGACCTTATGTAGTCTATCTACTCCCTTTGGTCTTGAGGGCTGGAGTCTGCTTGTCTTCAGATTATCTGAGTAAAACTTGAGATGGGATGCACAGCCTCATCTAAGCGAAAGCTACACTGTCTTTTAACTATATTGTGTTTAAAAGTGAGGTTTTGGGGAAAATGAAAACTAGAGGAATAGGACAGTTGGCCATTCATATCAGGCCATATGAAAGTGACAAAGTGCAACTGATCGAACTCCAAAAATCCATGCCGATATTCATCATGGCCTTATCCAAAGAATGGATTCTGGCCCAGAATCTCATGAACCTGCACTGGTCTGTTAACAAACACCAGTTCTAATTCTTCCAACAGTCTTTGAAAATCTACTGAAATTCTACAGTTAAGGCATGCTTTGGGAGGCTGTCTGAAACACTGGCAAACATGCAGAAAGCTTTCAAGTTATTTGTAATTCTTCACTCCTTCAATAGTATATGACAAAAGTTACAAGTTACCCCCCTCTGGTAAAAGCATGTATGGCCAACTTTTACCAGTGTGACCCAAAATAAAAAGTCACCTGTTTTTAAGCTTTTGCTTTTCTCCTTGAATATCTCATCAAATCAGAGACATTGCCTTTCCCCTCGAAAAGCCTAACGCTTTGTGCTTGCTCATTTGAGAGGCTTTTCCACTAAAGTGGGAAGGATTCAAAGGTAATTCAGCCAACGAAAAGCTGAAAACATGAAGTACTTTTTTTTTTTAAATCTCTCTAGCTCCTTTTCTCCAGCTCAGCAAATTTTTTTCTTAAGATTTTCTATTTCCTCCAGTTTCTCCATATTTTCAAAATTTTTTGTCAAAACATGGAAGTTGAACTGTTTTAAGAAGGCTTATTTTTGTTAACTTAAAGCTCCACAATTCTCTATATCATGGACTCCCCAAAAATATAAGTGGGAAAATTATTCAGGACCATATTCCTACCACAATCATGTTTGTTTTTTTTTAAATTCTATGCAAATACCAAAGCATATAACAATAAATGCAGACAGTTATAGGGATACATGTAAAAACATTATTTCACAGAAAAAAATGAATGGCAGTGATACAATGCAATTCAAAGTGTAATTAAGAAGTTATTGAAGTTTAAACCACTAAACCATAGAATACACAAACTAGATGGATCAAGCTGTCCTCAACTGCCAAAAATTTTGTTCTGTCATATCTTCTTCTTTCGGCTGTTCCCATTAGGGGTCGCCACCACAGATCATCCATTTCCATTTCTTCCTGTCCTCTGCATCTTGCTCTGTCACACCAACCACCAGCATGTCCTCTCTCACCACATCCATAAACCTTACTTAGGCCTTCCTATTTTTCTGTTACCTGGCAGCTTCATCCTTAGCATCTTTTTCCCCCAATATACTCTGCATCCCCCCTCAGCACATGTCCAAACCAATGTAATCTTGCCTCTCTGGCTGCAAACCTTCCAACCTGGGCTGACCCTCTAATATACTTATTCCTAATCCTGTCCACCCTTGTCACACCCACTGCAAATCTTAACATCTTTAACTCTGCCACGTCCAGCTCTGGCTCCTGCCTTTTTGTCAATGCCACTGTCTCCAACCCATATATCTAATAAAATATATTCATTCAAATGTTTAAAAAAAAAAAAAAAAAAAAAAAATCACCTTGTCCGCTCACTGAAAACAAAAATCCCAAGTTCATGGCTACCCCATACATTAACTACAGCAAAGTGCGCCTCCAGGCATTTCTGCAGTTACTGCCTTCTGTGCTTCTAGGCATCAAATGTTGCACAAATAATTCCAAAACCATGCTACATACACAGTATCATAATATTTTATTGTAAAGCACACATGATGTCAAACACAACTGAAGTGATATTTGACCTCAGTCAGCAGAGTATCTGTTAGAACTGTAAGGTGTTAACTTCACAGTTAAAAGCCTCCAGCCACACCCACTTCAATATGAACCTTTAAGTCCTACACTGGAGGGAAGGAGTTAAAAGATTTCCACTGTACCATATGCTCAGTCTTCAAAACATGAGGAAATGTTTTTGTGATTTCTACAGGTACTATCCAGCATCTGAACAACACTTTACCTTTTCAAGAATAAGGATCAGCCCGTTGTGCATGCATTTCCTTAACTACAAAACAGCAAAGTAAACACAAAAGTGTAGATGAGATCTAAGCTTACTACTTTTACAATCACTTTACAAATGTCACTTAGACCTCTCTTCAGACAAAACGAAAAAAAAAATCCAGCCTCCACTGTACAGTTGTTTTAATGAAATGTTTTTAAAAAATATTTTAAAATTGTACTATGCTCTACAGCTGGTTTACATCCGTTTTCTTCTTGTCTTGCGTCCTTAACTGGACTAATGTCTATATTTAAATGCTATGTTTTTTAACTGTATAATGCAAATAATACTTAATGTGGAGCTTTTCTCCCCGGGCCTCCGCTGAAAACGGACCTGTGTCCAGTCGGACTCTCCCAGTTAACAAATGTAAATAAAAATAAATGTGGTACATCAGAATGCCAATTCTTGTCCGTACAAGGTTATTCTGAACTGCTATATTAATTTATTGCACAAAATAAAAAGAATTTTGGCAGTCAACAAATGTTCAACTTCACATCACTCCGCAAATTTGTCATTAAGGCAGCACAATCAAGGAAATGACATTTAAAAGAACAATGTCTCACTACTTTAAATGTCTTGACAACACAGCAAAATAAATAAATGGTCCTTAACTGTTGATATTTTAGATGACAAAATGCTTTTTGATAGCAGCAAGTAAAATGAGGACTAACCAGAGGCTTTCAGGAGTGCAATACAAGTATATTAGAATTACTAAACATTCTGCACAGGCTACTAACGCACGTTTACTTACTCACATTGCAAGCTGGCAAATTTTACTCCATGAGTACAGCAAGTTTATACCTTCTATACTAGCTCAACTACCATTACTCATGTTACACAAAAATATTTCTACTGATGGAATGTGCTATTTTTTCTCCTCAGAAAATCTTGTGGTTTCTACAAGCTGTGCTTTAATCTCAGTCACACTCTCAAATGTTTCATACTTCTACTATATCTGTACTGTTAATCTGAATATTTTTATAATTTTCTCTTTGGCTTGGAGCCTTGCTCAGAAGCTCTCCCCTAAAAATGGGACTTTCAAGATGGACTTTCCCAGTTAACAAATGTAAATATATACACAGTCTGAGCAGCGCCTGCAACATATTTAGTGCAGAATAACAAAGATAAGATCACTGAACTTGGGGCCTAAAGCCACAAGCTACCAGAACTACAGTGTAAAAACAGACAGCTGAATACTAATAAAAATAAGTACTTCAGACAGCATAAGCAATAGGCATACAAGTACTTAGGAAAGAATACTACTGGGATTTAGGACTGCAACATTTCCAAAACATCAGTCCACAAATCAAGGACAAACATTTTATCTTGAGTGGACAACACAGCTGGCTGCAGTTCTTATCAAATTTGATAAAGACTTCACCTCAGTACTTTAGTATTAAAATAATGTGGAATGTAAAAAATTATACGTGTGAACCATTACACAGGCCCAGTTTTCAGTGCAAAAAAGTTACCAGAGAAACAACAGCATAAAACTTGGGACCATTGCTCTCATGGATGACCTTTGCAACTGTGGGGCCCAATTTGGACCATTTTGGCGAGGCCCCTCAACTAGCTTCTTAAGACTATTTCAGATTAGGTATCACAACTGTACCTATTACAGTGTATTAAAAAAGTTTATTATCTCATAGTTTGCCATAAAATAAGACAAAATGGAAGTAAACTACTGGACTCCTGGATTGCTCCAGATACAATCTCCTGTAATTTCTCTGTCTACATCAGTCACTCAGGCACATTACAAAGGGCCTATCAGATGGGCCACAATGGCCATATCTACATGGTGCTTAATCACATGGGTGTACCATGGCTTACAAGTATGTTTCCAAACTCCTGATGTACTGACTGCACTTTATGAACCTGGGTAGGAGACAACTAAATACTCACCCCCTCTCCCCCCACCATTTTTTATGTTTCTCTCCCTTTTGTAATTCCCCCTCCTTTCCCTTCTTTCTCTCATAGGACTTCTGCTTTATTCTCCTTCAAATACCATGAACAAAAGTTATACACACTAAACACTTTATTCTTTGTATATTTTCTCCATAGAAACATTATACTATGATGTTACGACAGTGTACAGCTACTTTTCGCATGTGCTTTAATTAATTCTTGCATCACCATCTACATACGATTAATAATATGCAGCATCAATGAGCATAAACATCTCTGCATGCTTGTTCTTTCATTATAAATGCTGCAGTGCCATTGTTTAAAGTTGACCGCTTGTCTGGTATTCCTGCCATGCTGAAACTGAAAGTAGTCTGGATGGACCAGTGCTCTGCCTTGGTAAATGAACTTTAAATAAAACTATATGCATCTTAGTAAGTTATACATACTCTGCACAGTAGCATCTTTAGGAGGTGCTGCAGACAACACCATGCAGACTACATTACTGAGAAACAAACTCATTTTGAAACCTGAAACCTGGTAAAAATCTTCCAACTCATCACAATCCACAGCTCTCATCTCCCATGCCTAATGTCTTTGGATGTCAGGAAGTACTGGACAAATGAATCAGTGGTACTACTCTTAATGGTTATGGGAAGACTGCATGCCCAAAAATGTCTAACCTACATTATATACTCTGATCTTATATGTTTTATGTATCCTTTGTTGACTGGATTTGTCCCACTGGGCTGGTGGCCTCAGAGACCCGAGGTGGTATTTCTACTACAAAAAAAAAAAAAAAAAGCCAGTGCACTGGGGAACCTCCACTATTCTTTTCAAAAGGTGCTTACACAGCTACCACCATCTTAGGGTAGATAAGACCTTTAATGTCTCATTTGAAGGACTACACACTTGGCAGTGCAGCACCCCCTAATCCTATGCTACAATGTCAGCCAATCCAGTCACCTGGAGTGGGAATAAAGCCCACAGCTTTCTGGTCTTCCACAAAAGGAAAAAGTGTGCCCTTATGCCACTGACACTTCCTTTCTTCATGAGTTTCTACTAATCTCCTGAACTTGAATGGTTTGAGTTCTTTACCCAGCTGATTATCATACCCTGTTACAGTCAATCTGTTTTCACAAAACCACATGAAATTTCCTCAGAATGCTCAACAATAATCATCTCTGGTTGGTATCTCCTTAGAAGTAGCATTGCCACCGGACTTACTATTTCTGACCATTTATTTTTATTTACTTAACTGTTAAACTAAGTAAGTGGACTAATACACGCATGTCTTTTCCATTCTACACTGGGACTACAAAATGCATACCAAAGTGGAACCAGCAAATGCTGTTCAATACACTGGTGATTTAGCCTCTTTGTTTTCCGAATCCAGCTTCATGCCTTAACTCACATGCTTTAATACTCTTGTGACCAGACTTCAACATACACTACTTATTTCAAAATGTGAAATAGTAAAATAACTGATGGTACTAGTTCCCTAAATTAAAATTTTATTTTGGATTTGTTAACAGCTAATACACACACACACACACACACGATACATCCCAGAAGAAACTGCTGGTACACAAACAAACACATATCCCAAATAAAACTAGGAGTTATCACACATCAGAATTTAAAATTAGATAAACATAATGATACTACCAAAAACCCATATGATAAACTAAATCTACAATACAAAAGTTACACCACTCCTTACAGAACATGTCAAACTACCAATGATACACATTCTTTTAATACACTGTTAGTTGTCAGTCCTTATAGCATTCAAAACATCCAAGTTCAAATAATGCTACAACAAACTGATTATGCCTATCAAAATCAAACACAGTTGTACTGATCTAAAGAATACAAGTTAGTCAAAGAATATTGGAATTCAAGCTCTCATACAATGTAAAAACAGTACAAAATACTGTAGATAAAAATTAGACAAACATCCTGCTATTTCAAAGCAAAGAACAAAGATACATCCCAAAAGGAACAAGTAACCAAAAATATAACCTCTACTAAAAATCTAACCATTATTATGGTGACTCACCATACTCTATCCATCCACCCACAATCTTTCCCCATTTTTGCACATGGCGTCATGCGTCTCTTCAACAGTGACGATCATCTACAGCCAAAGTTTATAGGTAGGTACTAGCTTATCAGCCCAAGGGCCTAAGTAAGCCTAGTCAACAAGGTTCCCTGTCTTACGCCACCTAAGAAAGTTAATTTCCTGTGCCCCTGTCAAGCAGAGCCACAGAAGTGATCCCCGGGTGGATTTCTTATTTCCCATCCACTCATCAAGAGTTTTCTTGAAGAGTGCTAATGAGGAACTTTGCTTATAGGTTACACTGCTGGGTGGCTAGCCATACTCTGTCTATGTTTGGGAGAAAAGGAACCAGATACCAAAAAGTATTAAGAGAAGAATGCAAAACATACATTTTAAAACAAACAAATTATTAACTATCCAAATGAATATGCTCCTGTTCAACAAATCTGAGCTAAATATAGACCGTTAATGACTCATCTGTTTTACTGCAAGCCTTATTAACTCCATAAATTCTAAAATAAGTTTAAACACAGACATGCACATTAGTTCAGCTTAGCATTCAGAGCTTTTGTCTAAAAAAAACACAACTTACTCCCAAAAACTTTTTTCTCTCGTATTATTTAAACTTTTCCTCCTCTTTTGTTAACATTTCTAACACTTTTAAAATGTAATTAAGTACATTACTGTGTGCGAGATTTTTGCCAAATTCATCACTACAAACACACAGAAAACCAGAGTATTTTTTACATCTACCTCTGTCATTAATGTTGCACGTTTTCCACTTATCCATTGTTTCTGCAAAATCATTTCACATGCAAATATTTGAAATCTTAACACTATGACAAATGTGCAGTATTCAATGTACACTTCTGAAAACACATCATCCATTTTTGTACTACGTCATTACTGGAATTTACCGCTATAAGCCTCCTCTGCAAATGGGCAATCGCCCAGTCAGAATATCTCAAGCTAACAGAAGCAAATTATAAATATATGCATGCATACAAACATAAATTACTTCCTGAACTGTAAATTTGAGTGGAAACATAAAAATAACCACCCCTGAAAAAGAAACAAATTACAACAACAAAAAAAGTAGTAATGATACTGCAATCCGCAGTACAAATAAACCAAGCTTCTAGGAAAATATACTGAAGGAGGAGAGGAGAAATTGCCTCAAATGGTTTGTCTTCTCTTTTTCTAAAAGACAGGGGTCAGTCTTCACTGTAACTCAAAGACCCCACTATCACTAAAGGTACAGCAGATGTGAAGTATAGCGGTTGGAAATGTCAGATGGATCTGGGATAAGAGTACAGACACACAAACTCTTATACAACACATATGTGCAAGTTTTTAAGAAAGAAAAATAAGATAGACGGAGACACAGGCAGCAACAAAACAGCTGCTAGATCCCTGTAGAGTGCAGGGGTGATCTTTATCCCACTTCATGCCACAATGCTAGACACAACTGAGTTGTGGGGGACAGTCTTCCCCTTTCATCCCTGTGTGGTGGGGTAAAGAACAAGGCTACACTAAAGTATCTTCAGAAAAGCAGGACAGCACCAATATATTATGATGCAATTAGCACACAATCGTTTTTTTAAGTGGATATGATTTTGATGTGGTCTACTATGTTTTATCTAGGTTTGTAACCCTACTAAAAACTGCATATTATACTTCTCTCTAAAGGTTTATATTTATTTTTACATTTGTTGACCGGGCTAGTCCAGCTGGATATATGTCCATTTTCAGTGGAGGCCCAGGGAGAAAAGCTCCACAAGATACAACAGCATAAAGATCACGACAAATACATTAAACAGTAGAATATGGTACACAAGAAGTTTATTTTTAAAAAATATTACAAGCCTAAGATTATATATTTTATATTTCAGTAGGGAAAGAAATATTTTTCTAAGAATTAGATGAACACGACTAAGACAATTGCATTAGAAATGGTATATTACAAATCTTTATAACATATTAGAAACCTAGGATTTTATATTATGTATGCGGTTAGGGATAGAAAAACTTAATACAAGACTAAACTAGATACAACTATTAGGTACTAAGGTCACATATAAACCTAAGAAAGAAAAACACTAGAGATAAATGGATAGAGTATAGAAGATAAACATACAAGGATGCATTTATAGTGTTCTTTATATATGAAGGTGGTTGACCATACCACAGTATATACATATTTACATGTGAAAAAAATCTTAAGAAAGGTTAAGCTCACTAGAATTTAGTGAGTAAACACAAGACCATGATCTTGAGAGACTAGGAATCCTGGGAGTCTAGTTAATTGTCTGGTGCTTAGTCTGGGTTGACACAGGGGCATAGCCAGTGTGATTTGAGGTAGGGTTTGAGCTTGCTTTTGAATAAGCTGGCAGAGGATATTGAGGTTAGCTGGCTTGGGAGGATGTTCCCGGCTTTACCTACTGTATTGGAGAACAAGGTGTCACCAGCTGACTTGTTGGATTTTGATATTTGTACAAGTAGTTTATTAGATGAGCGTAAGGTCTTGAGATTGTTATAGGGGATGACTAGGGAAGTACGGGTGTATTCTAAGGTAAATACAGGATCTTATGGGCTACTATTAGTTGATTAAAAAGTATTAGATTTGGCAACTCTAACCATCCTAGCTGATTCAGGTTGATACAGTGATAAATTCTATAGGAGGACCCAGCTGCAAATCTGACAATATTGTTGTAGGAGGATGAAAGTTTACTCATATTACTTCTACATATTTTGGTATAGATAGGGGAGGCATAGAGCAGAGTAGAGATAAGGTGGGTGCGAGCAATGGTAACCCTGGCTGGAGGTGTTAGAAAAGGGTTTGATTTTATAGATGGAACCTAGTTTCTTGTTTACTGTTTTAATGGTGTTATTAATGTAAGGTTCAAAAGACAAGTTATTATCTATTAGTACTCAAGAGTAGTTTGGTGGTTGGCTCAGGAGATATTATAGTTCTGTTATTTGAAGTAATTGTAAAGTTACGTGGGGAGGTTCTGTGGGTGGGGGTAAATAGTAGCATTTTCGTTTTTTGGGGGTTAAGGACGACGACGTCTTTGTAGGAGCCAGTTTTCAACTGTACTAAAGGTCTTTTGGGTTAGTGACTGAAGTTCTGATTGAGAAGTAGCAGAGCATATGAGTGTGGAGTCATCAGCGTATTGGATACAATCGGCCTGTGGGATTACAGAATGGAGGTCATTTGTAAAGATGGAGAAGAGTAATGGATCCAATATAGATCCTTGTGGGACCCCTAGGGCAACTGGGAGGTGGGAAGATAAAGTACTTACTCATAGTACAGCCTGTTGTCTATTTTGTAGGCAAGACTGGAACCACTGTATAGTATGGGTGTCCAGTGACAGGTCTTTGAGCGTGTCTATAAGCAGTTGGTGGTTAACCATGTCAAATGCTTTAGACAGGTCAATAAATAGGGCTGAGGATAGAGTATCATTATTATGTTTAATTACCATTAATATGGTTAGTGAAGGATAAGAGAGCAGAGGTGGTGCTATGAAATGGTCTAAAGCCATGTTGACAGGGTGCTAATAAATTGTGATCAAGTAGGTAGGTTAACAGTTGTAGGTAAATACATTTTTCCATTATTTTTGCCAAAGGAGATATAATAGCTATGGGCCTGTAATTGGACAACTCCTTGGAGTTACCACCTTTATGCAGGGGAATAATGTGACAGACTTTCCAGATTAGAGGAATAGTCCCTTCGGAAATAGTTCTGTTAATGAGGATCGATATGGGGTAGGCTATGACTTTAATGGCTTTTTGTAGGTATTCTTTGGAGGATTTTTTGTTTGGTAGTTTTGGTGAGCCATGGTGCTGGTTTGGTTCTAGTTCTAACTTTGCGTAGTGGGGCATGGTTGTCTAAAATGGATAGAAATGAGTTAAAGTATTTCACAGCATTATCTATTGGGAAGTGTTTCAGGGGTGACCAGTCACAGGTGCCTAGTTCAGCTTGAAAGTGAGCAGGGTTAAAATTTTTGTTAGTGCGAATAGTTCTACAGATGGTTGAATTTGGGACTTCATTTTTTGTTTGATTAGATAGGTAAGCAAGTGGTCACTTATGTCCTCACGGAGGGTGCCTGTTTTACAGTTTAGTTGGGAAGTATTACTGAGTATCCAATCAAGGGTACTAGTTTTGTTGTTAGTTTTATTGGTATGGGTAGGGGATGTTATAGTTTGGGTAAAACCATACAAGTTGATATGAGTAGAAGGCTGCTCAGATATACAGGAGTTCCAGTTAATGTTAAAATCTCCAAGTATAATGGTTTCTTGGGGGGTAGTTGCTTGAGAGCCAGCTGAGGATAGCCTTTAATGTGTTGATGTTATTACCTGGGGGAAGATAGACACATGATAGATATATGGCTTTGCTTTTATTAAGCTGAATCTTAGTTAGAAGAATTTTTGCATTGTTGCAAAGTGGAGGTTTGGGGTCTAGCAAGGTAACTTGTAATCCATTCTTATAAAGTATGGCTATGCCTCCACCTTTTTTAGTGTTATGGTCATGTCTTATGATATTACAGCCAGGGGGGTTCAGCCATGTTTCAGACAGACAGAGGATGTCAAAGGAATGAACATCAATAAGGGCATGCAGGTGAGTTATTTTATTATTGATGCTACGAATGTTAAGATGAGCTATAAGGAGAGAGTTGGGGGGCTTGGTAAGTGTTTGTGATATTGCAAATGTTGGTGCATCAGGCTGTGATGGTGTATCAGGCTGTGTCGCTGTGATAGTGGTAGGACCCAGGTTTGGGTGTATATCACCATCTAACAGGGAGTGGACCTGAACTTTTAGGATGAGTTGTAAAAGTTTAAACATTAGGGTCTTCGTTTTTCTAGCTAGTGGGTTACAATGAGAGATGTGATGGAGTCTATGAAATTTGGCTGCCGAGTACTTAGCTGGGCTGGAGAGGTTGCTAAGACTGAGAGTGGAACTAGGAGTAAGGATAGAGGTGTGTGTGTTGTGGGTATGAAGTCCTAGGAATGTATGGCGTTCGTAGAGAGTAAGTAGATAGGGTATGATAAGTATAGTTAGTAGTAGTAATAAAGGTAAGGGTTTGTAGGGTCCTTGGGCCATTAGTTTAGGTATTGGTGGTGGAATATAGGGATATTTGTGGATAGAGAGATAGGGTAATGGATAAAGGTAAATGAGTGATTTTTTTTAAGGGGGAAGAGATAGGGGTTAGTGAGTATAAGAGGTGATAGCACTTTAAGGGGAGGAGTTAGAGGCTGGTCCTATTGTATAGGGGTGTGGCAGTTAGTGTATAAGTTTAGGACCACTAATGTATTTGTACTCTGCTTTCTGGAGCTTTTCTCCCCGGGCCTCTGCTGAAAATGGACATTATTACTACCCAACATAACTTTAACAAAAACAACTAGGATAAAGAACACATCAAAGATTCAATTATGGGAGCCAAATGTTGAGTTTTTATTTTTATAAGCAGTCCTGTCTATGCCTCAGACTTCCAACATCAACAGCATCATTTACATTCATGAAAGCCAGCTAGTTAGCAATAGAGCTTGTGGGAGAGCAACATTTCCCCACTTGCTCACTCACCCACTCTCTCCCTCCCGCACCACCTCTTTCTGGAATTTTATGAATGGTGAAGGACCAACAATTTGCTAAATGAAAAGAATTTGCAACTTAGCCCTCATCATTCCATTTTAAATACATGGAGCGTGAAATGTTATATTCTGGAACAAATGGGCAAAATGGGGGACACTTGCTAATAACAATAGGCTCACAGCATGGGCTAAAGTCAATTTATACTTACAAACAGGTTTGTTAATGAATTAATATGAATTTATCATAGCTATTTGTAAAAACTCCAGTAAATGTGTGGCAAACCCTTTCAATGTTTAACAGTGTAACAAACCCTTTCAATGTTTAACAGTGTACAACAGGCTGGGAACTTTAAGCCTCAAAAATGAAGAGCTTCTCACGAAGTACACCTGACAGTATGATACACAACAATCATCTTTAACATCTAGTTCGGAGAGTCAGACTTATGGCACATATATTCCGCTGCATACCATTGAAATAAATTACACAAACCCCTGACTCTGGAAACTGTAGACAAAGTTCCAAAAAAGTGTTTTCTCCTCTGCACGGTTACAAAATATTATCCAAAACTAATTACTTCATACAGCAGTACTGGAAGCCGTGTACAAAATAAACAAAAATAGAGTTATTCTGCAGTATGCATGTTTGAGTAAGCAGCAATCGTCACATAAAGTATTAACAAAAAAGCAAATTATTAGAAAAATGCAAAGAAATCTGGATGCAGACTATCAGGGCACAGACATTCCTATTCAATCCAAAACACACAAAAAAAGGAACAAAAGAGCTGGTCAAAACAAAACAGGATACCACTACACTGCTGACATCAAGTGATATGCATTCTAAAATGACAGTTTTTCTAGATTCTTTTATTAGTTTTGTACTGAAAACCTACACACTCAAGCTCTGACGTACTCACGTCGAACAGGAACTGGCGGAAACTCCCCCAAGACCACCCTCCCCCAAACACTAAATGTATTTTGCTGCATATATTTTTATCTCTTTTTTGGGTGTGTGCTGTCCTTGACTACACCGATGTCTATTCAGTTGTCACAAACAGGGTAAACCATTTCAGTTTTCTTACTCGCAGTTCTGAAAATACAATCAGGTAATTAATGTAACTGCAAGAGTACATAAATACAGTTCCACGTCCTAAGTTTAAAAATCAGTCCACGTTACGTGGGAGAAACTGGAATGTGCCAGCCGTGAGGAATTCCACGTTCCACTGACAACACACTAGCGGATCCTGGGAATGCTGCTAATGCCTAGCAATACACCCAAACACACAAAGTATCATTTCAACACAGAGCTGCAACGAAATAACTTAAGCACGAGACGAAATTTCAACAAAAACACAGTAAGGAAAAAAAATAAATGAATAAGCACGCCAAGCCCGACTTTCGGTGAGGCAAATTACAATTTAAAGACATAGAATGCTATTCCAGGCGGTTCATAAGGCATTTTAACATTAGGCCTTATAATTAACAGTATAGACTGACACGCATAGTGGTTCACAAGAAATTTAAAGGACCCCACAAGAACTGAACTTACAAATTAGGGCTGCATAATGTTCGTAACAAACGTAAGTCAAACTTACCTACTGATTTTCTGAGCAAAAGCGCGGCGTTCAGCCATGGTTGATCCTACTGCCGCTTTTTGGTATCACATTCAGTTTTGTACTGGATGTAGTGCTGGAGAGAAGGAGAAAATAATTTGCTACCGTATTTCCTCGATTACAGTTACACTAACATTGTGAGAAGACTGCAACACATAGTAGACAGCTCGTGTTTATATTTATTTTAGTCAATGCAAGGGAGGGACAGGCGCAGTGGCGGCAAGGTATGGGAAATTAAGTTAATTACACCGAAAACATATTGGCTGGATGAAGCTACGGGTTACTTCTGTATTACTTTTCAGTTATTATCTGCTCAAGCAGATTACTAGAGTTGTATCTTGCCTCCCAGTTAAACTTCCGTGCTAATTAAGGGATCTACAAATTATGTACTTTCTCCATTTACATTATCTTAATATTGGAATTAATGCCCGGAGCCCTCAACCCATGCCAGGTCATTCTGGAAGAACAGCTGTTCAAAGATGACAGTTATCTGTGCTGGAATTTCATTAGGTTATTATTATTAAGAATGCTGCAGTACTGCACATGTAAAAGCGTGACAGAATGGAAGCCTATGAAAACTCTTACCTTCCTCCCATATTATTTTGCATTTTCTGTATTTTATCTGCCTTGCTCAGTCCATGATGTTGTTAGTTTAACATTTGCTTTTTCTTCTGAAAGCTTTGTTGTCTAATGTCTCTTCAAGATTTCCCAGCTAGCAATATTGTTATCGAGGGGAAGAATAAACGTAAGTGTGTAAAAACCCACAGTCTGTGTAAATGAGGATACTTCACAGTAAAGCTTTGAAATATTTCAAACATTTGGAGGCCCTTCTGCATTAATTTATAGCAACGTAAAATAGGTATCCTATCATACTCCGGCTGCATTACTACCCCAAAAGCATAATTTGTTGTATAAACTCACCGAGATAGAATGAATGAAATAACTAACATGACGTGTTTTAATACTTTGAGGAGGTTAAAGTGGCCAGTAACCGAAAAAAATATTGCTTTGGGGAGTACAAAGTGGACAAAAGCAGAAAAATATATTATGATATCAAGAAAAAAAATATATATATAGAGAGAGAGAGAGATTGACGCAGAGTTTGGAGCAATCAACATGGAAGCTCCAAACTTGCTAAAAAACGTACCGTAATAATTTTAATGAATGTAACAGGTATACCAAACAATTATAAAACAGAGGCAGTGTCCGAGATACAAAACGGTGCAGAAAACATACAACAGCAATCTCTTGACAGCATCAGGCAGACCATACACTTAAAAGAAGTTTGTAAGCTGCACAGCAAGTCCACTCTGTTGAATGTCCCGTTAAGCATCAAAACTCATAGCTCGTTCGTTGTGTAAGACGAGCACGATCACATATGGTAGGCTGAAGACAGTGGACATATGCAGTCAACAAAAGGCAGTAAATCAAATCCATAAGCCAAGTAAATTGTACATCCTGGTAGTAAAGCGCTACACAACTAAATATAGACAACAGAAATGGAAAGTGCATCCATATAAAACAGAAACGTATAGTATTAGCAATATAGTGGTGCAGCCAAAACCAGACTGTAAATCCACAATGTACGGTAACTGAAAACCAACAGCACAGCACTCTAAAAGAAGACTAGGCAGCAAGAATGGAAAGAAACTCCACAAACAGTAAATAAAATCCATCCACTGAATACAGCATGCCAAATCTTACATTGTTGACAGTAAAACATGTAATTGGCCACATACAAATTGTAAAACATAACAAGCAAAATACATACTGAAAGCAAAAAAACCCAGGCTGCAACAACACAGAAACATCACACAGGAAGAAGGATGCCAGTAAGGTACAACAGTAGGAAAATTGAACATACAAAGTTTTGTGAATTGCAGATGTACCTACAAGGTGCACAAAATCAAACATATTAGTCATAGGTGATTCCATTGTGAGACACACAGATGTCCCTCTCACCAGGCTGGATAAGGAGGAGGTCACGGTCAGCTGTCTGTCAGGTGCCAGGATCCATCATACCACACATGCACTCAAGTCTCTCAAAAACAGGTACTTTTATGACTCTGTCATAGTCCATGTTGGTGTGCATGACTTGAGATGTACCTCTCTGGACTATATGAAGAGAGACATGACTGAGCTCTTGGACTATCTGTCTCAGGCAGGTATGTCCCTATCCTTAAGCAGCATTTTACCTTTACCTAGGACGATGCCTCAATACAAACAGAAAATGATTAACTTCAATAATTGGCTTAGTTTCTGGTGTCATTCTAAGGGGATACAGTATCTGACAAACCTTGATGCTTTGCCAGGGATGGTCTTATCACCCCTGGGATTTTGGCTACTGGCTAAGGTTCTTGCCACCCCCATAGTGCTTTTTTAGGCAGTGTCTCAAGGACAAAATTCCCACAGTAAAAACCTCCATCTAAAAATAACCTCAAGGCCATGCTGCTAAACACTAGGAGTCTTAACATGAAACTGCACTCACTAGAAGTAGTCTTCACCTTGGAAGACTTAGACATTTGTGCAGTCACGGAGACCTGGTTCAAGGCTGTGGAGAACACCCCAGCCATGCCAGGCTACACCTCCTTCCACACGTTCATATCACAAACTGAAGGCGTGAAGACTAAAAGAGGAAGTGTATCGATATTCATTAAGATAAATACACCTCCAGAATGGCTAAACAGTATGATTCCCTGGAGATACTTCAGGTGCAATTAACTGTTGGTAGGACACCCATTGAAGTCATTGCCAGCTACAGGACCCCCTCCATGAATCAGGACATCCACTCTGCCTATTTGGATTTGCTTGAGTCTATCAAGATACATCCGAAGACCATGGTTTTGGGCAACTTTAACTACCCATCCAATACCTCTCAACTGTCCCTGATTTTGACTCAATTTTTAGCTCTGTCCATCTTAATCCCTCCTAAAACTAGTGACATTTGGACGAAAGATGGTGAATTACACTTAATGAATAATAGCAATAATTAAGAGTTATAGACTTCTTTTACTTCAGAAATGCATTGACTTGGTAAATTACTACCCATCCATTGAATGCTCTAACTCACTTGCCCAAAGGTTCCTCGACTGTTAATTCCAGTGCCCTGGACCAGCTGGTTGACACCCCCACAAGGGATGCCAACATCCTGGATCTGGTGCTTACCAATCTGGAGGGTCACTGTAGTATCCCCACTGTGAGGTCTTCCCTAGTGAGATCTGCCCACAAATCAGTCTCATTCAAAGTAACTATCACACCTGACCACCCCCCCCCCAGCAGCAACTAAACTAAAAAACTTCATAGCCGATTGTAACCTCTTACGGATGGTATAAATAGCTTTACTGCACACACCCCCACCCCCCTCAGATGGAACTGGCAACTATGCCGAGGTCTATGCCAGTGCTTTATACAAACACCTGTATAACTGCATTGACTTGGCCATACCTGATAGTACCAAAACAAACTCCTCAAGGAAGAGCAAATCTGCCTGGTGAACAACTGCCATTAACAGGCTTCACAATAAGAGGAAGAAATTGCTGTCTAAGAGTAAGAGGGAGAGAGCCCTAAACTGGAAACACTCCCTCCTCGGCATAAACAAGCAAATAAGACTTTTTTTTAAAGTCTTCCAAAGCAAACTACGAATCCAGATTAGCTTCCTCAATTAAGGACAACCATAAGGTGTTCTGTAGTTACATCCATAACCTAAAAGAAAAGGCCCAGATATGTGCCAAACTAGTAATGATACCACATATGCTGAGTTTGTGGATATAGCTAACCTGTTAGCCGACAGGTTCTGTGAAAACTTCAGTCCCTTGTCCCCACCACACATACCCCATGACATCCCTACCATCTTTCTTCTACCTTGTATCTCTAAAGAGCAAGTCATAAATGCCCTCTCTAAGGCCGAAAACATGGCCTGTATGGGACCTGATAACATCTTATGTTGCATCCTACATGGTCTCAAACAGGAATTAGCAACACTACTGTGTACTCTTTTCAGTCATAGTCTTAGCACTGGCTTCATCTCAGCTGAATGGAAAATGGCCACCATTATCCCTTGCACAAAGGTGGTGCTTCCACTGATCCTGGGAAATATATACCTATTAGCCTGACTAGCATTATCTGCAAGGGCATGGAGCAAATCATCATGGACCTTATTAACAAAGATATAGGTAATTTCCAAACACTTGACCCTACTCAGTTTGGATTTGTCAAAATGAGATCATGCCTGATAAACCTTGTGGACTTCTTTGAGACAGTCACCAAGGCCCTGGATGAGGGGAAATCTGTGCATACTGCCTACCTAGACTTAGCCAAGGCTTTTGACACTATCCCCACTCAGGCATCATTGACAAACTCACCAGCTATGTATCAACCCTTATATCGTTAGATGGGTCACTAACTGGCTTACTGATAGAGCCTGTATAGTCAAATAGAGTTATCCACCTCCAACAGCAGACCTGTAACCAGTAGTGTTCCACAGGAATCAATCCTGGGACCTCTACTGTTTGGAATTGTTCTCTGAAGTACAAGCTAAAACTAAAGGTCTGTGGCTGACAAAGTTTGCTGATGACTGCAAACTGGGAGCTGTCATAGAATCTCCAAACAATGTCAACATCCTACAAGAGGGTCTTACACAAACAAATGATTGGTGCCAAAGTCATGGCCTTAAACTCATTGCAAAAAATGTAGTATCATTCCTTTTGGTAAGTGTGATGTTCCTGCTAACTATTATATCAATAACAACATCCTAAGTATGCACTCAATATTGAGAGACCTGGACATACAGGTTGACAGCAACCTTACCTTTGATCACCATGTCACCACAGTGGTAAGAAGGGGATTCTGTATAGCTCATCTTCATAAGTAAGGGTATTGCATCCAGAAAAAAAAAGAAGTTACAACCTCTCTGTACTCTTCCATCATCAGGCCAATAACTGAGTACAACGTCCCTTTTGGTATGTACCTTTCCAAGCACCTGCAGCAATTGGAGAGACCACAAAGGTTCCTCACAAGGAAAATTCAAGACCTTCAGCATCATTCCTATGTGGATCATCTGAAATCACTGTCACTTTATTCTGGTTCATGCAAACTACTCAGAGGTGATCTATGCCTTCCATATAAAGCTATCTTTGACTCTGCTTTATTAGAAATGCTGCATATCCAAAAGTCAAATTGTACACTGGTTACTTGCTATAAAGAACTTAACTTGGTATGTGACTAAACTAAAGAGGACGGATCGGGGGCCATGAGGTTACTTACAACATTTGGTAGCAATATTCATTTATTAAAGGATGTAGTCAACAAACATTGAAATATTCTTCGGGCTAATGTAGATCTGAATCAATGTTTGCCAACTAGATGCCAATTCTCCTTTTGGAGGGGAAGAACACTTATGTCTTATTTTGCTCACTACAAAAAGACTTTTTTAGATTATGTAAATCAACATCAGCTTACTCTAATGGGAGATAGGCTTGTTGGCTCGCATCCTTGTGGACATTGCAGTTTGTGTAAACATATGTTCAAAACTACATCTTTTGGCAGTAAAAACACTGGTCAAATTTTTGACATTTAATTTTTTGGAAATTGCAGCTCCGACTGGGTAGTGTATTTGTCTACTTGCCAATGTTCTGCCTTTTATGTGGGGCAGACTTCTAGGCAACTGAAGAGTTGCATTTTGGAACATCTGAGTGATTTACGACACAAGAAAATGACCAATGCATTGTATAGACATTGTCAGTCACACAAAACTGCCACTTTTGGATTTGTCATTATTGACCAGGTTAAGGGAAATAGATCAACAAAACAGGGTTGGCACACTATACTGACTCAAAAGGAAAGAAAATGGATTATTAAGTTGCGCACCCTATTTCATTCCAGAACTTAATGATAAATTATGATTTTTTTTTATTTATGATTTTTATTACTAACTTTATATGTAGCAACAGGTTATCAATGTAAGGTTAGTTATACATTTGACATTATAAGCATATTGTTCATTTTGCTTAAATGCTTTATATATATTTGGAGGCTCAATTAGTGCCAAACATAAGGCCCAGTGAACTGTCTGCCAGGAATTTTATGTTCTCTTCAGTTGTGATTATGCACAACTTGTGCATGCCTTTTTCGTGCTATTAGTGCCTCACTATAAATGTCCTTGTCTATTGTAACACATCTCCACACCTGTATATCACTCAGTCTCATGAATGTCCATTCCTAAGTGGACTACCACCATATCTCATGTATCTTATGCGCTGCTGTAAAGCTGTCTTTCTGGGCATTATCTGTACTTCCTCCTCCCCTACACCCTGAGCACACCTCTATTGGAACTGTCTTCTACCTCCTCCTCCTCCTCTTGTATGGTAGTGACCAACCTAGCTGCTGATACCTGGGGAGTTGAGTACTTCAGACCAATTCTTCCCTTTTCTGCCATCTGCCTCTTCCCTAATAATAGTAATAATAATAATAATGTCTCTTCCCCTTCAGAATGAGATCTGCTTCGGTAAACAGCCACAGTATGAGTTAGACTGTCGCTTGTGATGTTATAGATAGCCCTCAACAATTATCATGGACTCGTTTGTCTGGTTTCTGGTGATTGCATGAAAAGCTCTGAAAGGCCCAGATGGTACTTCCCTATAGTTAGTATTACGACATAACATATACAAGGTGCTGTAGATAGGTGGTGCTCATACACTTTGGCTGGAAGTGTGTTATCCTGGAGGGCATATGGCAATGTACTGCATACAGCCTACCAATCAGTGACTTGATTCATAGGGATGAACAGTAATGGCCTCTTGCTGTCCCTGCAGTATTAAGCAAGCAGTTGTGTGGTCAGCAGATCTCTTTTTGCCAGTTCATAGTGGAAGCCTCAGCTCCAGTTACTTTTTGTAGAATATCCCCTTAATTAGGGGGTCTACTCAAGACAGTTTTTTAAATCAGGCTCACCTTTTCAGGATGATCACAGTAGATTATTTTTTCAGCTATTTGCTATTTTGCCGAGGAGACAAAGAAAAGAAAGAAGTAAAAGGACATTTGCATGCCACACATATTTTTCACAAAGGATCTCAAAAAGAGGATAATAACTTGTTATGTAGAGACATACTGTCCAAAGTTAGCTATATGCTGTATGTGGACAAACACAGCAATGGAGAACTGAATTACTAAAAAGTGATTTACCTTTATTTCTTAGTAGCATTTCCTCACATATGCTCAAAGTATTTAGTAACATAGATAGCTAGATACTGTGTGTATTTTATGCAGTTGTTTTTGTGGAGATGTGCATACTTTTATCCCACTGTGCCCATCAAATGCAGTGAATTCCCATTCTAATTTAACCCTGAATATTGCACTTTGATTTTGCTTGTCTTCTGGTGTCTGCTTTATTTTATTTTTTTTTGTGAAAAAATATGCATTTCTGGCTAGATTTTTAGCATTTAAATAAAACTAAAATGCAGCACTACGCAGTTTTTTTCAAACTGCCATCCAAATGTTTGAACAACTGTGTATGTTTTATTTGGTCAGTGTAACACATTTGATAATATGGAATCCTGACCAGACACAAATGAATGAATGAATTTACTGAAGCAAGTGTAACCCCAAAATGAAAAGAAAAATATGTTACCTGTTTTATTTGCTAATTTATAGGCTAACCAGGTGTAGTTATTTTATAGGTGCAGATGCTTTGCTGAGCAAATAAGTATATAGCTGAGTCACAGTGTCACAATTGAAAAATCACCATGGATTATAAATCAAAAACACGCTGAACAGCAATGTTGCTATAATATGTAAAATATACTACAGCAAGAATTAAAGTCTGTAGGAAGGCAGAGTGAGGAAATAGTAGCATAATAAAGTTAACGAAGGGGATAGGGAGAAGAATAGCATGCCCATTTCTTCTGGCTAATGGGAAATAAATAGTCCTTGATAATAATATTGAAGTGGGTATCTAAGTCAGCAGAGGTTAGGACTTTAAGGAGAAGCAATCCCAGCAGAAGGGGGACTATGTGCTGGAGATACCTGTATTGTTTGTAGTCTTGCACAGAGGAAAGGTGGTATGTGGCTGGGTGAGAGGTTAAGATAAGATATATAGGTGGATGTGCAGACAGGGAGTAACAGAAGAGAAATCAAAACAATTAAATGATTGTGAGTCTAATAGGGGAGCTATAGCTAGCAGCCCAGAAAGACGCACCAAAAGGCAACAGCCTCAAAGTGCTGAAGGACTTCAGCAGATTATTGGGAGGGTTTACTGTGGTGCTCAGTCCTGAAAGATATTTTCAGTACATGACAGCAGAAAGATGGCTAGTACTGAGCTCCTAAGTAAGGGCAGTTCATGACGGTACCATAGTAATATACTAATACCCCTGACATCAATGCTAGCAAAAATAGTGGAACAGCATCTGCACAGCAGGCGGTGGACTTTCTGAAAGGAATCAGACTTTAAGACCAAAATTAACATGCATTTATGGAAAGAGAATTATTTCAAATTAATTTGATCCATTTCCACAGGCATTTTGGAGGTAGTAGTGTGGCCATAGTGTACACTGATGTTAGTTAGGTATTTGATGCTTTCTTACACAACAATCTGATTGAAAGACCTGGGAGTATAGGGAAAAAATTATTCTCTGAGTTCAGAATTGGGTCTATGTTAAATAATCGAATGCTTAAAAAAGCAAATGATGATTTATCGAACCCATGTAAGAGAAAGCTTACAATCTCGAATGCTTACAACAGTGATTTTTTTCCAAGGGAAAAAAAATCGCTGTTCCACCAAAAAAAATTAAAACATTACATAAAGTGGGCACCCCCCTGATGTGGAGGGCTGTGCCCCCCACTCCCCCCTACTTAAATATTACCAACTCTGAGATTGGACTACAGTCACAAAAACGGCAAAGTAATGGAAGCGGCCAAGCAATTTCTTTCCCAGGGAAAGAATTCGCTCATATGCTGTTTTGTTTGCCTTTTCGTGCTTTCAAGTTCGATCAAGATGCATTCGAAAGAATGCGTCTTCGATCATTTAATACGAACCCTCAGAAGTGACTCATTGATTTTGATCAGAGTGCTCTGGCATGATAGATGGAGTTGTCTCTGAAGTTAGTGACAAGTGGGGTATAGTGGAAGTGAGGTTAGAGCTCTTCAGCATATTCAGTGATAATGTCACTTAGCATAAAATCAAGATCAGTCTATACACTGCTGACAGCAAGCTAGATACATTCACAAATTGAATGTAGTCTAAAGATGCTTCCGCTATGACCCATCAAGTTACAACTGGGTGAAGAACCGACTTGTAAAACACAGCTGGTTTGGAATTCAGCCTGACAAAAAAAATAATTTTTCAGTGTTGCAAGACACTTGCACCTCCCCATGTGGGTAGACAAGCCTGTCATACCTACTGAACTTATATTTACCAACCACACAGTGACATAAAAACAAAGAAAAGGGAAATCTGTGAAAACAAATGAATTACTGCTGGTACACACTTCAAAACCACGCTGGCAATCATTTCCTGTGGAAAACCATAATTGAGGACTTTAGCGTCAGCAAATTGAACTTTACCAGAAGTATCATTAAACTTAGTTCAGTTTGCACTTGACAGGAAATAGGGAAATTCTAAACTGGAAAGCTCTTAGTAACTTCATAGAATAATACAAGAAATGGCAATTTGCTTGCACTTACACTTTTGATAGAATCACATATAGTTCAATAATTGATACATAAAATAATTATAACTATAATCCCTTTTTAATCATTTGGATTATTCTCTGGTTGTCTGTTCCTTCTCAGTATATAGCAGTAAAAGGGTGTGTCACTCCAACTTTTTCCCTGTATTGTCTGGAGTACTGTAGGGCTCTGTTTATGCCCCTTTTCTTTTTAATTTAGTATTTTCAAGTAGTCCTAACAACAAACAGTGTTGACAACATCATTTTGCAGATGATTGTAAGTTTGGATTTATAATTGATAAGAATGGATCCTCAGCATCTATATCTGAATTTTTGAGACAATTTTCTTCTTGGGCAAACACTGTACAACTGAAATTCAGCCTTGATACATGTAAAATGATGTATTTTGGCAATCTTGGAATAAGATCAAGTTTATTTTTAAAGTAATACACTTTTATCTGAAACTAATTGCTGTAAGGATCTGGGTATATATATATATATATATATATATATATATATATATATATATATATATATATATATACAGTCTGATTTTTCTTTTTTATCTCATGTAACTATTATAAAAATAGTGCAGTATTATTAATGGGACTTATGTTTAGATCTTTATCTATGTAAGATGAAGAAAGACTGGTCAGTTTATATAAGATGTACATCTGACCTGTTTTAGAATATAATAGCACTTTATGTCAATATAATAGGCACCAGTTAGTGGTACTGGACTCTATTCAATGAACATTTACAAAATGAATACCCTCAGTTCATCATGTATCTTATTCTGATAGATGGAAAAGTCTAAATTTATTTATACTCCATTATAGATATTCAAGCGGAAAAGCTGTAAGTGCATATAATTTTTTTTAAGTATGAATTGCTACAACTTATATATAATATTAATGTCTCTGTTAACATGAGAAGACATCAATATGATAATGTCAATTTTAATATTTTTCTTGTAAAATACAATTAAAATATAATTTTATAACTCAAATAATTCCTAGAATATGGAGTCATATACCAAAGTATATTAGGTTGTCATCTAAATGTGAGTGTTTAAAAGCAAGTTTGATTACTGGATGGGAGATAATATGTTTGCAATTGACTTTAATGAGTCAGTGATCTTTAAGGCCTAAGGGCCCAAGCACTGAAAAAACCTGTGCAAAAGCTATGGAACACCAAATATATGATGCAAATTACAAGGAAATGAGGTGGGCTACATCGCTTCTGCTTACACATAACTAACTATACTATAGTAACATGAAATGTAGCATTCCTACTTTGAATAGGAGTGTGTATCCCATCACGGCACCTGTCACAACTGTGCTCCTGTAATTGTGACAAGTTTGTAAGCATGCACAGAATTATGCCCTCCTATTTGCATGATGCATGTTAGGAAAATTAGATGTAGTAAGGAGTGCTATATTGTCATCCCAAGAAACTTTCACTACATATCTCGGCAGGACTGCAGCTTGGAAAAGAGCCGTTTGCCCTGTTCGGAATCTGGTTGCAATAATATGTAAGTACCTGAATTTCATTATTGCAGATGAGATAGGAACAGATGGCAGTGTGTTTGCATTTTAAACAAACCCCTAAAAAAAGAAGCCAAGATAGGTGAGGTCTAGAAATTGTACATACAATAATGTGAATTGTTTTGAATATAATATTATGGTAGATTGCCATACACTATCTATATCTTCTAAAGAGACTCCATGATATAAAAATAATTTAAAGTGCAATTATCATGGGATATTTTAACTATTCATAAATTGACTGGTAGACTACTCAGCAACAAACAGATACTCCCAGATATTAATTAACTGTACCAGTCAAAACCAATGGAATAAATAATACAAAATCCAGCTAGCCATGACAAAATCTTACATGTCCTGCTCACAAACGTAGCATTTTTTGCTCCACACTCATGGGTATGCCCTCCTTAATTAACAAAGATCATGATACCATTATCTTAGCCAAAGAGTGAAATCAATGTCATAAAACTATGATGCAGTAAATGACATACTTAGCAAAACTGACTGGGATACCCTTCTGAGTGATTCCAATAAATCTCCTCAAGATAATATCAATGAGTTTTATGATATTAAGTTTTGTATTCATTAATATATACAAATAAGACACAGACCTACAAGTAAATTAAACCAAGAGTAAAATCACATATGAATAAACTGTAGAACCAAAAAAGGGCACTATACAGTTTTCAAAAATTGCATTAATTTAAAAAAAAACAAGTCTAGATTAAAGTACAAATACTAGTGACATTTTTGTTATTATCTCTTCCATTTATAACTGAGATTTCTGTTTTCTTTCAATGGTTGGAAGTAGTTGTGATGAAGTGAGGTAGTGCCAGCTGTGTGTGCCAGGGAGAGTAGGGCAGTACATGTGTAACATATCCCAGCATAGCTAGCAGGAGTTTTGTAAAGAATTATATGTCATTTGAATATCAAACTGATTTGTACAGATGTCTGTATTAAAATGTATTTGTAAAGCTGCTTGTGTTAAAATTTATGAACTGTGGGCCCTGCTGGACAGAAAAGAAATATACATGCATGTCAGGTTGTATATTGTAGTAACTGCTGAAATGTATATATTTTAACAGGGGATACTGGAAGGGAAGGGGTTAAGCTTAGCCCAGTTAACCTTAAGAGAAATAGCCTGAAGTTAAATTACTTGGTTTAGGTGATAACGTTTCTATTTCACAGGTCTGAATGCAGCCAGAGATGTAATGTTTATGTAAAGCCTTTCTGCAGGAAGGGTAGAAGTGTTGGAATTGTTTTAAATCTTCCAGATGCTGTATTAAGCCTAAGCAAAGTTCTATGTGTATATTGTGACACATCTATGCCAAATTGTGGCTCAGTTGCTAATGAAGGGGTAGTATGGGAACCACAGAGTCAGGCGACCAGATGTGATGTAATTCTGTAGCCAGCATTGAAATTGTATTTAGATACTAGTGAGAGGTGTGATAGATGCACTCTGTTATTGGAACTGACACAAGACATCCAATTCATCTTGCCTTGCTCTAGCCAGTAAGTAAGGAACAGTAATTCTTCAGTCAGTTAGGAAAATATAGTGAGATTAGTTAAATATTGTTTTTCCTGCATCTGTCTGAGTCTTTCCATCTGTGTTTTTTTTTATATTTCACGTGAACTGAAACTCTGGTCCTAGGGCTATATTTTCATGTTTTTTATTGTATTATTTATTTTAAATAATAGAAAAGGAAAATAAGGCAAACTTCAGAAAATAGACCAACTGTTTAATTAAGTGCTTTTCATCCAACAATTGTGAATGAACTTCATCAGATAAAACCAAAGCATCATTTCCTTCTTTAAATACTGCTCCTATAAAATCACGTGACTTAAACCTTCAATTTAAAGGAACAACATTTAAAAATTGTAAATGCTTAAAATTCTATAAGCATTCTCAAAATAATTAAAGAAATTAAGCATCTAAAAAATACATGTATGCCAAGTGTGTGTGTGTGTGTGTATACACACACACACACACACACACACACACACACACACACACACACACACACAAATATACAAAAGTATACACAAAAATATATTTGAAAATATCTACAAAAATATCTTATCTCATCAAGTTTTTCAACTTTAATAAGTATAAAATTAAACACATGTCATTAAGTTCTGGATGACTGTATGAGTTTAAATGTACTTGCCATAGCAATTCCAGTCTCTCCAGTTCAAGTGTAAGTGGTCCACCTCTTAAATTTTGGGTAACTTGTTCTATGACACAAAATTTAAACTTAAGATGGGGGAATAATGACACATGTTTAGCTAATGCATTTTCGATCTTGTTTTTACTAATATTGTACAAGTGCTCATAAACTCTTTCTCTAAGTCTCTGTTCAGTTTTCCTGATATAGAATGAGGAACAAAATTAACATCTAGCAAGGTACACAACCATTTTTGAATTACAGTTGAATTTCCCTCGGAATATCAGCTTAAAGTTGTTAACTACTACACTGTTTCCCAATTCCATATATTTACAATATGGACAATTATCACACTGATGCATTCCTGGATTTCTGTTGGGACAAAAACTACTCCTTTCAAGTATGCTCTTCATATTGGTTTCTGTCCTTAATATAAATTTTGGTCTCGTGCCTAATTTTTCTACTAGTTCTTTGTCGTCAGTTATTAAATTCCAGTTCTTATTCACTATGTCTCAAAATTACCTACTATCCAAACTATATGTCATTACAAAACCCATATTATAACTGACTTTTAAAGTTTCACCATTTGGCATACTACCATTCAGTATTGTTACATTATTCACACTTTGGAGATTACTACTTCTTAATGTATTCAGTGTTTGGTTTTAACCTCTTATATCAATTTGTCTAATAATGAAAAAGGGTAGGCTCATCTCAGAAGCATTTGTTTGAGGTGTAAATACTCACTATCAAAATCCCGGTCGGTAGAGACCATTCGTGACGCACTTACGAGTTGCCCCTTAACTACTGATCTTTTATGATGTTGGGGATGGGCACTCGTATAGTGTAGGGAGGTAATGGAATATGTTACCTTCCTAAAGACTCTGGCAACATATCTCCCTTCATCTTCCTTTTTACTCAATTCTACATCCAGGAAAAGAATACTAGACTCCTGGAAATTGTGAGTAAATTGTAAAAAAATAGTTAAGATTGTTAAGATATACTGCTTCCCCTCTAACTAGGCAGAACAAGGAAGTGACAGGGTAGTTACTTATCCTGAGCCAGGATCTGCCAAATCACACATGCACTCAAAGTCATTATGCCACAGGTACCATCATAGTCCATGTAGATGTAAATGACCTGAGATGTGCCTCCCTGGACTATATGAAGAGAGGCATTATGGAGCTTTCAGACTATGTGTCTCAGGCTGTCATGAGCCTAGCACTGAGCAGCATATTGCTGTGTCCAAGGATGATGCCAATATGAACAAAACAATGATTGATTTCAACAGCTGGCTGTCTTTCTGCTGTCATTCTAAAGGTATCCAATATTTGTCCATTTGGCAGAACATGGTTAAAAGACCACTCTGCTTTGCCAGACATAATCTGCACCTTGCCCCTCTAGGCTTTCAAATACTGGCTAAGACTTTATCCACCCCCATAATGTGTAAATAAAAAAGCTACACTCCCTCTACGCCCTTCTCACATGCAAAATATAGACATTGGTGCAGTTACCGAGACACAGTTTAAAGCAGCAGAGAGTACCCAGCAGTGCATGGTTTCATTATCTTCCACACTTTTAGACCAGTAGCTGCACAGATAAGGACTAAAGGTGGAGGTGTCTAAATATGCATCAATAACAGTATACCTCTTGGTGGGACAAACAAGATGATGTGATGGAGTTCCTCTATGTGCAGATTACCATAGACAAAAATCCTGTACCACATCCTACTCAGCTATATGTGATCCTCTATGTCCCAAAAAAGCTCACAATACATAATTGGACCTGCTGGAGACACTTACCATCCAACTTAACACCCTACTCAAGGGAGGCTTTTATTACCCCTCTATAGACTGGGAATCCTACATGGCCTCCTACATACTGGACCTTGTGCTCACAAATATGGGAAAATGTTGCATCCCTCAGTGTCTCATCCTCCCTGGTAAGGTCTGACCATAAAGCTGTCTTCTGCAAAATCAACCCTGTAATGCCATTAAAACCTGTAAAAGTTAGGAACTATTACAAGGAAATCTGCCTTTTATTAAGTGATGGTTTGTCAAAATTTAGTGCCACTCCAAACTCCGAGAACACAGCAGCTTATGCTGAATTGTTCTTAGAAACTCTGTACAACCATGTCAGTGGCTGCATAGAGGCTGCTGTACATACCAGAAGTAAGCCCAGGACTAACCCCAGAAACAAACCACCCTGGTGGAATCCCAAATTAAACAGAATATACAACAAAAGGAAAAAAATATGGCAAAAATCAGGAAGGGTAACTCATAGAAATATAAAAACTCTCTCATAAAACTAAATAGGCAACTGTGAGGGCTAATTAGGTCAAGCATTGCCAACTCTGAGGATATGGTATCCTCCCAGGTGAAAGATAACCATAAGGCCTTCTTCAGCCATGTCACAAACCTCAAAGGCAGCACACAACAATGTGCTGAACTGATGTTTAATGGTGCAACATTCATCAAGCCTGGTGATATAATGAACCAGTTAGAAGACAAATTCAGTTTCGGGTTTTATCCTCCTCTCACCCCCAATCATTGCCCCAAAAATACCAACAAACATAACTCCTCCAACTATGACAAGGGAACATGTATTGGATGTACACTCTAACGTCAAGAACACGGCCTCATTGAGCCCCAATAACATCCAAGGATGCCTTCTTAACAGTCTAAAATATGACTTATCAGGACCCCTGAAGTCATTATTTAACTACAGTCTTAAAACAGGCTTTGTGCCACATGAGTGGAGGACTGAGACAGTCATCCCACTTAATAAGATAGGGCCTTCAACAAATCCTAAAAAACACAGATCCATTAATCTGACTAGTCTTATTTGCAAAGCCATGGAAAGAAGTATCATGGAAATCATCAACAAGGACATAAGAGACCTCCAGATACTGTATCCATCCCAGTATGGCTTTGTCAAAGGGAAGGAAATGCTTACTGAATCTGGTGCTCTTTGAAAAGGTCACTAAGGCAATGGATGAGGGGAAAACTGTGTATACTGCCTACCTAGATCTGGCTAAAGCATTTGATACAATACCCTACTAGGGCATTATCAACAAACTTACAGAACTAGGTATAAACCCCTTTATAACATGCTGGATAGCTAGTTGGCTGACCAATAGGACCCAGAAAGTTAGAATTGGTGAAGCCACCTCCACAAAGAGGCCGGTCACCAGTGGTGTCCCCCAGGGCTATGTGCAAGGCCCACTCCTCTTTAGTATCTACTTCTTGGATGTCAAAACCAATGTCAAAAGCCTCTTGCTAACCAAGTTCATAGATGACTGCAATCTGGGAACAGTCATTGAATTCCCCAAAGATGAAAACATCCTTCATGAAGGTCTAACACAGACAAACTCTTGGTGCCAAAGCCATGACTTTAAACTCAATACCAAATAATGCATTATAATACCTTTGGGAAGTCAGCCACCCCAGTTAACTATGTCATCAATAAAACACCCCTAACATTGATTTATTAGTCAGGGATCTGGGAACTCATGTAGATAGTACTCTAACCTTTAACCAACATGTGTTCAAGGTAGTAAGAAAATCCATTTGTTTTGCTCAACTTATAAGCAAGGGTATGGCATCTAGGTCCAGAGGGGTCATCATACCACTGTACTCGGCCCTCATCAGACCCATCATAGAGTATAATGCCCCCTTTGGTATGTTCCTGACCAGACACATGCAGCAGCTAGAACAGCCATAAAGTTTTCCTTACAAAAAGAATATGTGGAATAAACACAATGTTCCAGGCTGATCACCTCAAAGCCTTGTATCTTTACTTAGTATCATACAGTCTTCTGAGAGGTGATCTTTGCCTGGCATACAAGGCATCCCTGGACTCTGTTTTGATGAACTTTTTGCACATATACAAAAGGAACAGCATCACAACTACTAAATTAAAAGACCTAAATTTTGCTTGCAACATAAATAGGACATGTTGGAGAGACATATTTGTTTTTCAGATAATTCCCATTCTCTAGAAGATGCTCCCCATCCATTTGAAGCAGAGTTCTTCTCTTTCCCTATGTAAGTGCAACATGGACCAATACATGGGTAATCAGAAATTCACTCTGGTCTGACATCTATGTCTCTGACAGACAAAGGCAGTCAGTAAATCACCTCTTATATAAATCAAATTTGTGGGACACATTTGTGTTGCACTGCCAGGTTTATAAGGGCCCTAGTGGTAGTTATCCTAGTAAACACCTATGAACTTATGCACACATAGGATAACTCACAGATTAGTATTCTGAATATCACAGCTAAATGAGAGAGCAGACAAAAGCTTACTGGTATTTTTAGAAGAAAAACATCAGCTAGTATATTTTAGATGCTTCCAATGCTCATCCTGCACATTTAATTAAGTATTTTATCTATAGGATAGCACATGAAGATTCAGAGGAATGCAATTAAAGATATAGATCAAGCCTGAGCTATACACAGTGTGGAATCAAGGCTATAGGAGAGAGGTTATATTCAAAAGATGCTGGGAGATGTTACAATAAAGCATTTAATATTGATGAAACATAACTTGCTGGGAAATACAGTAGTAGTGTTAGTGGCATAAGTGCTGAAAGTAATAAAGATACATTGTTTTGCATTTTTAAATACTCAGCATTTCCCGATATCTTTTGTAACACTATTAAAATGATTAGTAGATTTAGTTTATAGGAAATATTTTTATCTAGTATGGGTCTGAGAAACTTTGTGTGTAATTATTTGACTTTATCATTTAGCAGAGCTTTAAATATGAGGAAGCTTTTATCTCATAAAAATTACCATGCCCTGTTAGTAAGCATGTATCAGTGTGGAAGATATGATTAGGGTATAACTTGGTTATAAGATGTAAAGAAATAATGATAAGTAGAAAGTGATTGAAAATCAGTAATATTCATATCAAAGAAGTATGGTAGTTTATGGGATCAGATGTGACTGTGTTATATTGGACAACCAAAATGCATATTAAAATACAGGATCCAGAGGCATGCAAATTATGTCAAAATTGAACACCAAGTTAACGCAATGGCTATACACACTAAAGAAACTCATAGCGGTAAAATGGATAGTTTAAAATTTTTGGTGTTAGGAGGTTGAATTATAATACACTCTGGCGTAGTGATTTTAATGCTGATTTGGCATGGCAGTTAATGTTATAGAAAGTTTATTTTATCTAGATTATTAAATAACGAACTTTATTGTTCGGATTGTATGACTGGAAAAAGTTTTAGAAAATGAGAAAAATAGAAAAATTAAAATGGTGTTCATTGTCTCTGGTTCATAATTTGACCCAGCGAGTTCTGGGTACTTTTAACATTAAATGATTACTTGATTGATTCTGAGAGTACATAACAGAGGTGTGTCTCCTTGTAATGTTTTTTACTCCTTGTGAAGGCTTTCTGCTAAATTGCTAAAGATAATAAAGCTTACTTCTGTACTGCCAGCCCTGTAGTTTTGTGTTTTGTGGTATATGGTTTAGAATTGTGTGAATAGATAGCTGTTGAAATAATATAATATTGTTATTCTTTAGGTGGTTTGCAAAACACTTGATCTCACACGAGTCCAGGTACAGAATAACAGGTAATTTGGTTATCTGAGCAGACAATATTGCCTGCTGCTTCATCCTGATTTTTTTTCTCACTGCATGCAGTCCAGCATTATTTTTTTATTGGTTAATTTAGAGAAGTAGGTAGCTTGAGATCTAAAGAGGTATGCAGACAAATAGATCATTAGCTATATAAATTAGATAGATATCTAGACAGAAAGATAGGTAAGTCAGACAGACAAATAGTTTAGACTAGCAGGTAGACAAATACATCATTAATTTCATTTGGAAGGGGCTGCCTCCTCTTGACCCTACTGCATCTAGGTAATTTGTTTAAGATATGGAATGTGGAGGGTTTAAGGGGGCATATCTCTCAGCTGTGCAGATTTTGCCTCATATTATCTGTCCTTTCCTCATAAAATCTGTGGATTTCTAACAAATCACTGAGGACTGAGGACACTAAATAATGCCATACATTTGAATTTCAAACTTCATATCCATCAGAAAACCCATTCCAACACAAATCCTGTTAGTCTAGCAATATTCTAAGCTTATACAAGCAATATTTAAAATCTGTTCCTATTTCTGGGCCTTTGTCCCACCATTATTTTAGGCTTTGTCCAGGTTGCTTGCACTAATAGGTTAAGAGGTATGTAAGGGGTGTCAGCCCACGTACAAACATAATTAACTGAATAGCTTGATCAGTTGATTACATGGTTCTTATCACTTTTTTAAACAAGAAACATCTTTTTTTAATTATTATGAATGACATAGGCAATCTTACATTTATATAAATGAAAATAGACCATACTGACACAATCTCAGTTGCAAACATTATACATACATTACAAACCACGATGGCACAACTGTAGTTGCAAATATTATACATCACTTATAATATATATATTTATTTATTTATTTCCAGTTTGATTACCGGGGAAGTCCACTGGACCGAAATGACCCATTTTCAGTGGGGGCCCGGGGAGAAAAGCTCCAAGATGCTTAATACAGTTAGTATACAAGTGGTACAAAAGTATAAAATATAAAAAATATACAATAAAGTTACAAATTAACACATTTGGTGTCATGCAAATTTAACAAAGTTCATTGAGAATGAAGTTGAGGGTTATACAGTTTCATTAGAGGAAACACTCTAATGTATTAGGTTTGGCAACAATGTATGTATGAGCATGTGTAGAAAAAAGAAATAGTGGATACACATTAATTACGCACATTTAAAATGGGATGCTATTTACAATATTTACAAGGCTGAGTCGTTTGAGAGTAGCTATACGAGTTGTTGAGAGCATAGAGAGATAGACGCTGAAGGAGTTGTCTGGAGATTAGTTAGACCCAGAGGAGGGTATCTAAGAGAGTAATAGAGAGTGTAGGAACCGGAGAGAGAACCCACTGGGAGCAAATGATTAGCATGGATTAGGTAGGGTGAAGGCAGGTACATTTCCATTTAGAGGACAGGTGTTTGAAAAGCTGGCTTTTAAAGTTTTTTGAGTTTGGTATACTTCTTAGTAGATAGAAGGGAATTCAATTTTTTGCCTAGTGAGTAAGAGAGGAGAAGTTGGCCAGCAGGACGTTTAGGTTTGTGGATAACAATTAGATTTTGATGTTCAGATCTTAGAGTTCTGTTGGGTGTATAAGGGGAAGGAGATTAGTTAGAGCAGGACATTTTGTTGGGTGAAATATTAGTCTATGGGCAGTGGTGAGTTGGAGGTAGTCTAGGTAGTTTGGGAGTTCAAGCCAATTCAGGGATTGTAGGGTAAGGCAATGATGGATATAATTTCTGGAGTTAGTGGCAAATTTAGAGATTTTGTTATAGCAGTTTTCTAGTTTGGAGGTGATAGTGGAGGACAGATTGGTTAGGAGAGGGGATCCATATAGTAAGGAAGGAAGAAGATAAGTTGTGGACAGAGTATGCCTAGTAGAGTTGGAGAGAAAGCGATTGTTCCTGTACAGCATACCTAGCTTTTGGAGGGTTTTCTTGATATTTTGTTGAATGTGGATATCAAATTCGAGGTGTTCATCAGTGGTAATGCCAAATAGTTTAGTGGAAGGAACCACGTCTATAGGTGAATTGGTATGACTATGGATTTTGAAGTTGTTTTTGTTATATCCAGTTATTGTCAGTCAACCATTACAAACATAGCTCATTCACTTCCTGCCTTCTTTTAAACCTCATTCCTCCTCTGCATGCATTGATCCCACACTTCCCATTTTTCCTATGTAATATGCTCCTACCATTTTCTAAAGATCCCAATTCCAGTTGTTTTATCTCTGTTACTATCTTCTTTACTTCTAGTAAAGTTGGTTAGGCTTTGATTTCCATTTTCTAGTAATTGATTTTTTTGGCAACCATTATAATTAGACTCAGCAAGGCTTTACTATGTCTAGGCAATTCCGATTCTCTATCGTAGCTCAAGAAAATAATTTCTTCATTACACCAGTTTGCTCACCTAGCATCTCCAACAGAGCAGTCTACAGGGAATCTTTAAAGTCTGCCAACTCGTTATACTTCCAGAAAATACGATTCCTGTTACCTCTTTCTTCCCCATAACACCTCCAACATTTGCTGTCTACCCAAGGAAAAATTCTTTGGAGACTACTTGGGGTATAAAAATGCCTATGTAAACACTTCCAAGCAAAGATTATAAATCTTCTAGACTTTGTTGCATATTTGGGAGACATACATATATCCCCCCATTGTTTCTTTATGAATCACTTATCCAATCTCTTTTCCCAATCATTTATAACCTCCTCTGATTCTTATAGCTATTGTGCAATATTTTATATGCTGTGCTAAGTATTCCTTTCTTAATGCCAACTACTATTCTAGATTTTTCTAAAAACTCTACCAGTACTGTTCTTTTGTTTAGGACTCTATTTCTTTCTCTTTACCTATACTCTGATATCACTCCTTGATAGGGAAGGCAATCTCTAACCCTCAGTCCAAATAATTTCTTGACGTCTTCCCATTCTATTACTTTTCCCTCTTTAGTTATTTGCTCCTAATACCTTAGTTCCTTTGCCAGTTTTCTCCAATAAATTGCAGACCCTCTTGCCTATTGTCTGTATCCCTAATTGCAGTCATCCATATTGGTAGAATCTCTTTTCTACATTCCCATGTTGGCTTAGTTCTTAGAATACTTTCTGCTACTTTCTGAATCTAATATTCTGTATGATTATTATTCTCCTTAAAGGTCTGCCTCTAAAATCCCAGTCTCTCCTTGTTTCTTGATCTTCCCCCCATTCCATCATCATCTCTTTCCACTTTGAATTATAGTGTTCTGCTTGTGCTTTGTGTAGGAGCCTTAACTGTGCTGCTCTGAAATACCCCCTTCAAATCAAGTAATCTCAGTTCGCCTCACCTGTTCTATTGGAAGAATAAGCTTATTCCACTTGAGTCTTGCCATCTTCCCCTGCCAGATAAAATCCTTCAGCTCTTTATTAATTGCTATCCACAACTTCTCCTCAGGTTGATAAAAATGTGCCGGACCTGTGTATAAGGCTAAAGGGACAAAAGCACTTTAACTGCTTGTATCTTACTATCGATATCCATATAACAGAGCTTCCGTTTTCTCAGTTTTTGTATTATCTTTTGTTTAGTCTCTTCCTACATATCCTTAGCTGCCACACCAGAAACATTTTAATCCATACTCCTAAATGCTTCATTTTATCATGTCCTCATAAGTATTGATATTGCTGAACCAGTTTGTATGTGGGTACATAATTTACTACTATTGCCTTTGTTTTAGCTTCATTAATTTTGTATCCCATAAAGGTTTGAAACTGTCTCAATATGTTCCATAGCACTGTAATGTCCCTTTTTTGTTTTGTCAGGTATAAAATAATGTCATCTACAAGTAGAGACAGCTTTTCATGGCTACCATACCAATTATATCCTTGAATTTCTGAGTCCCTTGTTTTCTTTGCCAATGGTTCTAAATATAATGCAAATAACAAAGGGGAAAGAAGACACCCTTGCCTGGTTCCTCTGCTCAAGCACATATTATCAGAGACAACCTCGCTCACTTTAATTTTTGCCTCCGATCCTTCATATATCCTCCTAATCAACCTTATAATTTTATCAGGGAATGCAAAGGCTTCCATTCCTCTGCTCATAAAGTCCCAACTTACTCTGTCAAATGCTTTCTCTGCATCAAGACCCACCAACAACAGTGGTATTTTCTTATATTCTGCTTCCCTCTGGATCATCAGTGTTCCGTTAATGTTGCCAAATGTTTGCCTCCCCTCCACAAAACCACATTGATCCATATTTATCAATTTTGGCACCCGTTTTGCCATTTCTGCTGTAACAGAGCCTCATCTCATTCCAGTTAGCCCCATCCATTCAGTTGCTTTCTTCAGCCCCCATTTGCTTTGGTTACCAGCCACAACTGCACTTATACAGCTCTTTTGCTGTGTCTTTTAGCATATTGCTCTATAGAACTTCTTAGTTTTATGAATTACTATTCATAATTGCATGTTCTCAGTTTTGGTACAAGAACGTATGTTGTATATTTTCTAGTTTGACTGAATACTAGTCATTAACTGTCATTAATTTTATACAGACGTCATTCTATTATGCTGCTCCCAGTAGCTTTCAGTAAAGAAGTTAATCAGTGATCAGTTCAAACCAGTTAGCTGTAAAGGCCCTGCTTGCACTGTTTATTTTTTAATCATGACTAATACCGTGGGAAATTACTAGAAACTGTGTTCTAGCCATTATAGACATAAACACTCTATAATCATGGTTTAGTACTGAAATGGGCCTATATGAATCTAGATCTGATGGAGCTTTATCCTGTTCAGGTAGTATAGCTACCACTGCTTTCATCCAGGATGTTGGTACTTCTCATCCTCTTAAAATACTGTTAAATAAAACCTTCCAGATCTTTATCAGTTTTTTCCTCCTGGCTTCCAGACTCCCACAGGAATACTATCTATTCCTGGGAACTTTCCTGTAGATTGGTTATACATCAGGATTTTTTATCTTATCTCCTCCTCTCCTGATTGTTAGTAATTGAGCCTCCTCTACCTCTAAACTTGGCATATTTAATTCTTCCATAAACATTTCTACTTGTACCTTTTCTTAATTCTCACATTTTTCTGCTTTATACAGACTTTCATAGAATTTCTGAAATATGTTCAACACTTCTACAGGATCCCTTGTTATCTTCCTTGTTTATAGGCTTCCTAAGCTTGGGGACAGCCCTTTCTACTTTCTGTTGCCTTAGTCATTGTACTAAAAGTTTTTGTGCTCTAGAGTTATTATCAAAAACAGTTGCTTAATAGCAATCTTTCTAAATTCATGCATATTATCGAGCTAATCCCTACTTTTCTGTTTAGCATTCTGCAGTTGCTCCTCTTCTTGTTCTGTGTGATTCCCTCTATTTTGCAATACTTTAACATTTGTCACTCCCTCTAAATAATTCTTGTTACTTCTTAACCATATCTCCCTTTCTTTTATTTCCACCCTATTTTTAAATGCGACTTTAATTTTATCCAACCACCCTAGCTATATTTTCATATGGAATTTCTATCTTCTCTAATAGCTCCTGAATAATTTCCACTACCCATTCCTTAAATTCCTCTCTTTTCAATAGGTAGGTGGGAAAATGCCACTGTCTCATTTTTATTTAATTACCCTGTATTTTTATTTTAGTTATTATTGGTGCATGATCTAAAGTAGTTATTGGGTACGTATCAAGACCTTCAATTAAATGCACATGTTCCTGTAAAATGCAAATTTGTGTCTAGCCTTGCCCAGTTTTTCTTGGGGAATAATATGTAAATGCACTCAGAACTCCTAGTACTGAATTGACATCTTGCATGCTAAATATTGTCATAAATTTCTTTAAAAATCTATCCTCCTTTGTTATATTTTTCCTTCTGGGACCCGCATATACATCTTCACTGTTGCAAATCAAATTCGAGTTCCCACCTATAAATAATATTCCTTGCTGAAAGGTGATTATTTCTCCCAGAATTTTCTTAAACTCCATTATAGCAGTTTTTGGTGAAATATAAATACATGTCAGTCCAGTATAATCCTTCTCTCTTGCCAATAGCCCCCTAGTACTACAAATCTACCATTATTGTCCTTTTATACTCTTCTATTACTATTGGAGCTGCTCTTGCAATTAATATAAGTACTCACCTCTTCCTTCTTCCTTTCCCCAGGTATCTCACTGAATAACCATCCTAAAAAGCTTTCTTTATCAAATTTACATGTTCAGTTTTTTCCACGTGTGCCTCCTGTAGTATAGCCATTTGCACTCTACATTTTTTAATATAGCTCGCTACTCTTTCTTTTTTGTATTTATCTGTGAGACTATTAACATTTAAAGACATTATAGAAAGCATCATATTCTTGAGAAATTATTATTCCCACCTTTTTGTTAAATGTTTAGTTCCAGTTTTTGTGTTACATGCATGTACTGTTTGGCAGGTTAATCTTTTATACAGTTGTTTCTTGTCATCCCTATTTGAGCCTGTGTCACATCTTTTTATTTTATTAAAAACCCTCAAACAAAGAGATAATAATGCCAATAGCCCCCTAGTACTACAAATCTACCATTATTGTCCTTTTATACTCTTCTATTACTATTGGAGCTGCTCTTGCAATTAATATAAGTACTCACCTCTTCCTTCTTCCTTTCCCCAGGTATCTCACTGAATAACCATCCTAAAAAGCTTTCTTTATCAAATTTACATGTTCAGTTTTTTCCACGTGTGCCTCCTGTAGTATAGCCATTTGCACTCTACATTTTTTAATATAGCTCGCTACTCTTTCTTTTTTGTATTTATCTGTGAGACTATTAACATTTAAAGACATTATAGAAAGCATCATATTCTTGAGAAATTATTATTCCCACCTTTTTGTTAAATGTTTAGTTCCAGTTTTTGTGTTACATGCATGTACTGTTTGGCAGGTTAATCTTTTATACAGTTGTTTCTTGTCATCCCTATTTGAGCCTGTGTCACATCTTTTTATTTTATTAAAAACCCTCAAACAAAAACACACACAATATTTCCTTAAGCTTAATAATAACACACAAAACTATGTAAATCTTCAAATATTGAAGTTTTACCTCCTAATAAGAACGAACATTACAAACTGACAGCCACACATACAGACTCGAGCTAACCTAAAAGAAAGGTTATCCATTCTAACACGCATGGTATAGCCCATGGTTCTGTTAAGTGCTGTCTAGTCTAGTCTTATCTTTATATCTCTCTTAGCTGGGAAAACACTTGAATGCTTTCAGAAAACATTTTCTCCAAGCCATTTCTCTCTATCAGATTGTCTGCTAGAGACATGAGAACCAGACACAACACTGTTTACTAGAATACAAGCCTTATATTATTCAATATTCTTTTTCATTTACTTGCTTTCTCTTAAAACATGTTACTAGATTAAGCTAATTGCCCTAACCCAGTCATCCCCTTATGCAAGAATGAGAAAATGCACACTAATTTTTCTTTTGTCATACTCTTTTAAGCAGACCTTTTTTTAATTGCAGTGTCTATATTTCTTAAAAATGAACAAGGAGAACAGGGGAGAAAGAAAACAAAAAGGAAAAAAAAAACAGGAGCACCTACTTACATTAGTATCCCCATTACACTTAAAAATAACTAAAAAAAACTTTACTTTATAACATACAAAGAAAATCATGCACTATTTAAACAGTACTATTAAGAAAAATTGTTTTGCTTACATTTAACTTTCTCCCTCCTCTTCAACATTAATGACATGATGTAGGGTATATGCTTCCCCTGCAAGTTTAACAAAGTCAAAGAAAGTCAAATATTTCCAGATTTTCTTGCTCTGGTATGTTTCACAAATATAATTATTGCTTTGTAATCCCACATTTGTCAATTTCCAAGTTACTGATTTTATTCTCCAAAAGTTAATGTTATGAATAGGGCATATGCTTTAGAGTCCCCTACAAATTTAACAAGTCAAAGAAATTCCAATGTTTTCAGATTTTCTTATTCTATTCCTGTTCATCTCTATTCCCAAACCCTGACTCTGCTTCATTTCCAATGTACTCTCAATTCATCTAGTCAACGTTTGTGTTTTTTTACCCTCTCTCAAGCATTTTCCACTGAAACACTGGAAAAGGTTTCAGAGGCTCTTTGTGGTCTTTATTACCAGAAGAACAAGAAGCAGAATCTCCTTCTGTTTCATAGCTCACTTTTTGTTGGACAAACATTGTATTTCTTCCTTAGCATGTACTTCATCAAAAATGATTTTGTTCCTCATGGTTCCTATTGCTTTGAATATGTGTGTGCGCGCGTGTGTGTGTGTGTGCGTGTGTGTGTGTGTGTGTGTGTGTGTGTATGTATGTGTGTGCATGTTTGAAGATTGCTTCATATCCAGTTTCTGGAGATGTCAAAATGGTGCTCCTGTAGCTGTCAAACCACACTGCTTGGATAACAGTTTTGACAGCTGTACAGAAAATCTAGCAAGTGCTGTTTTTTTTTCATTATCACCACACATTAATGTGTCTTCTTTTTGCATGCCTAATAAAATATACTTTATAAGGTTATCCTTAAAATGTTTAATATAAAAGAATAATATGATCATGGCAAAGAATGTCCAAATTTGTCAAAGTATTTGGTAATATATTTATTTTTTTAAATAAATATAATACAATATATGTAAAATTTGAGGATATGATTTGATCACCTGTTTTAACAAGTCATGTGACTGTTTTTTTATTTGTATTTAAATGATGGCATGAATTGGATGTATTTTTTAATGTCTTCTGATAAAGTCTGTTTTTTTTTGTAGTTTGCGGATGAAAGTGATCAACAAATTGCTGTGTTTTGCAGGGAGATTTTTGATATTAAAAACAATACAATATTAACAAGATATGACATTTATTTTTCAAAAATTAACTACTTAGTTTGACATTTGAGAAACCTAGGAAACAATTTGCATCACTGAGAAACTTAAAGGGATGGATATGGAAGATGTAAACAAAATAGTTAACCATTCATTAAGAGGTGAAAATTCCTGAATAAATATGTAGCATGGGGCCTTCTAAGAGATGGGTCCCAGGGCAAATGCCCAATTTGCTCCTCATTTAATCCATCATTGCATACTTTTTTAGATGTGAAACAATATATGTGTGTGTTAAGGGGGGCTGTTGTCTTTTGAATCGTATGACACTCTGAAGAAGTGACAATGGCACATGACAAAGGACTAGCAGTAGTCTTCCTATCAGAAGTGCGAGACCAATATTGTGAGTCCTCACACTTGATAATTAAAGTGCAGTTACAGTTCTGAATCTCACTGCTACACCTTTAAAGTGTTTTTAGGGGCCTTTCTGTACTCCTGATATGGATGGCACATTTTACACCTCAGCTGCTCATATATACTCTTTCTCATTTCTGAGGATCACAGTTACAGCTGTCAGAATTTAACAGGTACTTCTGGCAATGCATACTGCTCACCTTGACCTTGCTAAGATATTTAACACTATTCAATGTAAAATAAAAAGTGACACATTAAAAGCAGTAAATAACAGTCAGTTTATAATTCAATTAGATGAACACTGCTTAAGCAACAGGGCACATCCAGTCAGAATGGTGAGTTATCTGCTTGCCCAAATGGAAGTTATTACTGGTGTCTCACAAGGCTTTGTGCTGAGGCTACTTCTTTATGGACTTTTTTGTCTCCAATATAAAACTGGGATTTGTATAATCAAATACGCTGATGACTGCAAATTAGGTAACATTGCTTTAGTAAAAGATGCCAACATTCTCAAAGATGGCCTACAAAACAAACAACGTGGTATGGTACTAATTACTTCATATTTAATATGAGTAAATTTAGCATCAAAAAAACTGTCAAAAAAGATGTAAATTATAATCCAAAAATAAATGATCAAATCATCAAGATGATGCCATCATTAAATATCAATGGATAATTGTAAACAACAGTGTAAACTCTGACTAGTATGAATGGAATTCAGAAGAGTGCATGCTGTAGCTCATCTAATTCTAATCAGTATGTCTAGTTACAGTGGGGAAATCACTGTACCACTTTCTGCCTCACTTTTCTAACTCATTACTGAATATTATCCTACATTTTGTTGTCTTTGAATAAGACACTTGAAACAACTTAAAAAAATGCTATGCTACCTTAATTCAAATGTCACAGGATTAGAAAATCTGAAATATTCAGAAAGGTTTCAGGAATTATCATTATATTTTATTGTTTATAGTTTGATTAGAAATAAGCTCTGTCTTATCTATAGGAAATTGTCTGTTCTAGCTGTTTCTGGACATCTGTATCTGGAATCCAGCAGTGACAGTCTGGAAGAATTTAATAATAACAATAAATACCAATAATAGGAAAACATGATAGATATTTTGTACAGCACCAAGATTATGTTAAAAGGTTTACCTTATATCAGAATGACTCATATGACTCATCCATAAACCTCCTTCAACAATAATCTTTATATATACAGTATATATATATATATATATATATACACACACACACACACACACACACACACACACACACACACACACACACACACACACACACACACACACACACACATATGTATGCACTTGTGTGTGTATATAGGGACCTTGAAGGCCAGTAGGACATAAGCTTTATGTAAAGTCCATTAATTTTTTGTGCTTTCGGCCACCAGTGCAAGTCACAGCTCAGCATTTGTAACTAATTACAGCTATGTCTGTAACCTCAAAGGCTGTACTCAACATTGTGCAGAACTAATTGTGAATGTAACCACCTACATGGAGCAAGAAGATACAGCAAATCTACTGGATCTCAAATTCTGTTCTAATTTAACCCCCACCTCCCCGTCACTCCTGAAGAAATACCATTGAAGAACCCCTCCCCCCCACAAGCCATCACTAGGGAACAGATCCCAAAAGCATTTGTTAAGGCCAATAACACTGCATCAATGGGCCTCAATAATATCCCAGGATGTGCTCCAAATAACATGAAACATGACCCATCAGGATCACTGGAGTCACTATTTAACCATAACCTCCAATCAGACTTCATGTCACATGAATGAAGAACTGCAACAGTTATCCTTATCCATAAGGGTGGGCCTTCTATGGACCCCTGAAACTACAGATCCATTAGTCTTACTAGTCTCATATGCAAAGCCTTGGAAAGAATTACCACCATGGAAATGGTTAATAATGACACTGGAAACCTTCAGACACTGGATCCAACCCAATTTGGCTTTGTCAAGGGAAGAGCATGCCTAATCAGTCTGTTAGTCTTCTTTGAGAAAATCACCAAAGCAATGAATGAGGGCAAAACAGTGCATACTGCCTACCTTGACCTGGCCAAGGCAATTAATACAAAACCTCATTTGGGTGTAGTAAACAAACTCATTGAATTAGTCATAAACTCATATGTTACATGCTGAATTGCCTGCCAGCTTTCATATGCGATCCAGGAAGTTAGGGTAGGGAAGCCCACCTCCATAAATAGGCCGGTCACCAGTGGAGTCTCTCAGGGCTCATTGCTGGGTCCTATACTTTTTGACATCTACTTCTTGGAAGACAAGGCCAATATTAAGGGCCTCTGGCCAACCAAGTTTACAGATGTTTGCAAACTGGAAGCAGTCATAGAATCTCCCCAGGATACTAACATCTTATAGGAAAGTCTAACACTGATGCCATAGACACAGTTTAAAACGCAGTGCCAAGAAATGCATAATAGTACCTTTTGGGAACTTGGATACCTTAGGAAACTACCTCATTGGTAACACACCCCTAAAAGTAGACCCATTTGTCAGGGATTTGGGGATGTATGTAGATAGTAACCTGGCTTTCGACCGACATGTGTTTAAGGTAGTAAGGAAATCTTTCTATATTGCTCAACTTATAAGCAAGAGTATGGCATCTAGGTCCAAGGACATCATCGTTCCACTGCACTCAGCCCTCATCAAACCCACCACTGAGTACAATGCCCCCTTTAAGTATATACCTAACCAGACACATGTGACAAATAGAACTTCCACAGAGGTTCTTCAGTAAAAGTAAGCAGGGAGTTAACAGCATGTCCTATGTGGATCACCACAAAGCCCTATCCCTATACTTTGTCACCTACAGAGTTTTGAACGAGGTTTATGTCTGGCATACAAGGCATTCCAGGATCCCACTCTGATGGGCCTCTTGTATGTCTGCAAAATAAATAGCATTAGAACTACCCAGCGCAGGGACTTAAACCTTGCTTGCTACATAAATAGGACATGTTGGAGGAACAAGTATGCTTTTTGGAGAGTAGCCCTTCTCTGGAACAGGCTTCCCATCCATTTGAAGTAAAGTTCTTTCTCTGACCTTATTCAAGCATAACCTGGACCAATGGATGGGAAATCAGAAATCCACCCCGATCTGTCATGTATGTCTCTAATGGATAGAGGCTAACTGTGAATGTTTGACCACGCATACCCTAGCTTACACATACCTCTAAAAATAACCTCTAGGGCACTAAACTTGTTGGATACATTTGGTATTCTTGGCTAGGCTTAAAAAGGCCCCTGTATTCATCAGCCTAGTAGATACCTATGATCCTATGATATCATACACCCAGAATAAAGTTCTTTTGAATATGTGGTGTATATAAGTAGCTACACTCAAGCCTGCAATATTAAATGCACCATAAAAGAGTTTCCTAATTTTATCAAAATATGCCTCATATAATATTTATTCTACCCTTCTAAGGGTTTCTTTTGTATATCTGACTCTGCACAGCCTACATTTTAGCTTCAGGCAAAGTTCCTTTAAATTACTATCACTACTGGAACATGACTTTGCATAAAATTAGATACCATTTATTTTATTTCTTAAATGTAAAGGAAAAGATAAAAAAACTGATATCTATAAGAAAAAACAGTTTTTAATAGATAAAAACATGTTTAAAAGATAATACATTACATACACTTTCTGTAAAATAGAATACTCTTATTGGAAATTAAACGAGATACATATTTCCATTTACCAGACTGAAGGAGCGCTGCTGACTGTCTACACTTTTGACATTTTATGACAGCTTTGAAGGCTGGACTTTTTATTTTACCTACCAATTATGCAATTAAATACAAATGACACTAACCTTTACCTGGATGTATATATTTTTTTCTTAAATAAGTAGTACTTTTACATAGATTTCAGAGCAGTTTGAGAGCTTTCTAAAGAGTATCAGTTCTGACTAGTTTTTCTAGGATAACTTTTGTCTTTGATGGTTTGGACATTTTATCAATGTTAGCATATATTCTTTTTAATGATATGCTATATTTTGTGTTTTAGGATGATTATATTCTAATACAATCTGTAATGACAAAGAATGTGTGTCATAATAAATATTTTTCTGTACGTGACAGTACTTCAAACTAGAATGAATAATTAACAATGTGAGATATACTTTAAAGCATAACTGTAATGAAAAGTAAGATGCAGAGAAACTCTGATAACATTAAAATGAATCCTATACTGACATGCAGTTTTAAGGCTGTGAATCTGTTCAAAATAATTAATCTTTTATTTTTAAGACAACTGTAATAAATATACTACATGGACTTTTTTTCTGCAGACAGACACACGTCATGTTATTTTTTTTCTTTTTTATAGGTTGATTATATCTTACATGGAAGATTTAAAATGGCTACATCTACATAAACAAGTACTAATGATCAGAAATTTTAAATACTTTTTAAACATATTTTGTATTTCTCTTTTCTATTTCTTTTTGAAAGTGTAGTAAGTTTAAGTTGAGAAAATGTCATGCTGAAAAGTCAGTACCAGTCTCAGTAGATTCCACAAGGACTTTGACTTCTTTGGTGGCTTTCTGGAAAGGTGTGGACTCTAAAATTATTCTAGAGGCAGCAACATGGTACACTGTGCATACATTTATAAAACTCTACATACTGGACTCCTTTTCCATGTGAAGGACATGCTTTGCTAGGCTCATTCTCCAGGGACTAGTGCTGTCTTAATTTATCGGCATCTTCCCTTTTTTCTTCCCTAAGCTATGGCAATCTACTGCTGTAACAGAGATTTTTGTTTAAACATAGTACAACTGTGTAAGTAAAATATGCCATAGCAGTAGATATTCTACTAGATCTCTGTTGCAGTTGCCTCCTCTCCCTCCAGTTCCCATTTTTCTGGTATTTATTGATACTGCTAGAGTGTGGATTTCTCCATTTCTTATTTTTCTGTATATAATTACTGTTTGGTTTGTTTCTTAGCATTGTCTTTAGGGTTCTTGCCTCACCCCTGGGCAAAAAAAAAATAATGCTCTGAAGCTTTTTGCTCTCCAGCTGTACTTTTATGGAGCTTTGCTTGAGCTCCTAACAGTTGGAGAGCATAGAAAGTGCCATTAGTTTTGTGAAGCTGGCTGGTTATAGTGGGACTAAGACCCATATAATTCAGGCTACTGCAACAGTGATGTTTGTTTGGACTCATATAATTCAGGCTACTTCAACAATTATGTATGTTTGGATCCATATAACTGAGGCTACTGCAATATTGATGTATGTTTGGACCCATATAAGTCAGTCTACTGCAACAGTGATGTATGTTTGAATGTCTGGAATGTATTTTAAATTCATAAAATGTAATTAAAATGAATATGTCATATTATAATTACGGTGCCATAACATAGATGGCTTTCTTTCAAGATATATATATATATATATATATATATATATATATATATATATATATATATATATATATAGCTATATTTTTCCATATTTATCTGTACATTGAGCAATAGTTTAATTCCTGGACAATAAACTGGATATGAGATAAAAAGTTATGAAATTATAGAATGGAAAAGTCTGATTTAGCAGGAAAACAAATTAACTCTTTCTATGGATGGTACTGAAAATAGATTGTTATGAATAATGAAGATTTTCCACCAGATGAGTTTTTTGTTTATAAAAAGTATTTTTTTTTGTACACTTAGGAAGCTGGCTGCAAAGCATCTGGAAAAAGTTTGTGACCTGCTTTATATAAAGTCAGCTATTTGCAGTAAGGCACTGGGACTTTGCATGACTTTATTTATTTATTTATTTATTTAATCTACTTGTTAGCCAGAGAAGCTGATTGGATGCAAGTATTGTTTTTGGGGATAACCTGGGAGCACTGTATTTGAACTTAATGCATTAGGTATAGCAGTCATTTCTGTACAAATCCAAGCTGTGCTGATTCAGCATGCCTAAGCAGTTTTTATTTATTAATTTTATCTTGCCTTTTCATACATGCTAATTAGACTACATAGTTCGAAATATATATACAGTTACCAGAGGATAACAGTTAAGCAGTCAAATCCAGCAAATGGGACTTCCATGAAAGCTGGGTTAATGGGTTGGCTGCATATTTCAGACATTACGTTGAGGAAGGCTGCACTCCGGAAACAGGCAAAATGTCTTTCTTCCTGTGTAATCACAGGCTCAGTCCTCAGTGCACACTTTAGATTTTTGCAGCACCGCATAGAACTGACAGAGACATCTTTAGGGGTCTTTGGTATTGCCAGTTCTCCATTTACTGTTTTTTCTTTTACTACCTTCTCTCTGAAAGAAGAATGTTATCCTTTCTGGGAGCAGTCACATTCTGCTGCACCATGGTCTGAGCTATAGCATAAGGGATGGCCAATACTGCAAAGAAAGTAATTTTAACAGTATTTAAACAAAGTGGATTATGAGGTCTTTTTTGTATCTTGTATCAGTTCTCTTGTCAGAAAATGGAGCAAGAAATGTGATGTATAGTCTCATCTGAGAACTCTAAGAGACATAATTAAGAAACCCATATGTATTTATAATGCTGTCAGCCATTCTTGGCTAATGTCCACCATTGGCTAATTTCTACACAACATAAACAGAGGTGACAGTTATAATCACAGGGGTATAACCCAAGTGTATGCATAATATTTTTAAATTTTGACAGCAGTTTAATAGCATATTTGAATTTTTGTTGAATAGGTTCCCACAGCACTGATAAAACTGTCAGTCTGTCCCTTTTTAAGGTCCATCTCACATCCAAGCTTTTTCAAAGCTTCTTTAATAGTTATTTGTGCTTGCGAAAGTAGGATGATGCTAGTGAAGATGATTTGTTCAGGTTACTTATAAGCATGTGAAAACTATCAAGACACAACCACATAATGAAAAGGGCACACAAAGAACATATGCATCACATTAAAGGTACTCAATAAGTAAGAATATTAACAGGAGCAATTGCTAGATGCACATTTTTGTCTTACACTTAAACTTTTGTTTCCAAAAACTTTTTTGTTCCAAAAGCACTAATGGCAAGAAGACGCAGTGAATTATATATTCATGTAACACTTTAATGAACATTTTTAACCAGAAAATGAAAGCACCTGCATACTCCTGACATAACTCCTAACATACTATGTTTACACTCTAAAATTGCCTTGCTACCTAGTAACTAAATTGCTTTTAATAGACATGTTTTAATTTGCCAGATGTTATAAATAGTGCATATGATATGTACATAGATATAACATAAGATATCCTTTATGTAATATTAATCCATTCATTAGAACAGGTTTACAAATTCAATGAGTGATGGAGGAAGTTTGACCTGGAATATTAACATATGTTTATTACCCAGTTTCCTATCTCTGTTTGATGATGTATTATACATTGTGATTCACATAAATAAGATTTTTTTTTTTTTAGTTTTAAGTAATTTTGATGTGAATAATAATTGCATTACTAAGAAATAAATAAGCTTATGCTACATGCATGTTCTGCATTTTTATTGGCTTCCATACACATGCTTGAGGTGAAATTGCTCTAGTATCAGTAACAAAACACGAATAGCATAAAACTAATGCTTTGTCCAATAGGAAATCATCATCAGTGTGATTTCTACTTGTGTGCCAGCAGAGATTCACTTCTTTAGGGAGATTTCTCTGTTCTTTAAGTGGCTGCGACCATGGAGCTGGGGTGACATGTATATATGTATGTATGTGTGTGTGTGTGTGTGTGTGTGTGTGTGTGTGTGTGTGTGTGTGTACACACACACACACACATATATATATGTGTGTGTGTGTGTGTGTGTGTGTGTGTGTGTGTGTGTGTGTGTGTATATATATATATATATATATATATGTATATATATATAGATTATTTTGGAGTGGGGGCTTATCCCTCCATATTGAAGGGTGCAGGGGTTTGTCCCCCTGCACAAAACAATAAAAAAAAAAGGTTTTCATCCTTTTGGATTTCTGGCATTTTTTTTTCATTTTTTTGGAATGTTGACTTTCAGAGAGTTGGCGTTTAATAGTAGAAACATTTTTCATGATACTTTAAATGACGTTTCAGTGACAGCAGGTCAAGTCAGTAGCATGTTCTGAAAATTGCTAATTAATTTCCTTAGATATACAGGTCTTATATGGGTAACCAACTTGCAGTGAAAAGCATGTTATTTTTTTCTTGCAATTTTTGATGAAGGTGACTGGGTTTTACCACATCTGTGATGTTACATTTACTATTTACTTATATTGATGTAAGTGTATTTGAGGCATTTGCTCAGATGTATGGAAACATACAAACAGATATAATACATGAGGCATACATTGGCATTCTTTTTACTTTTAACAAGGTTTAATACTGACTAAAAAGCAACCAGTATAGTAACACTGTTTGACCAAGAAGTAAAAATTTATGTATAGCAGACATATGCACACAAAGTTTGACACTTCTTTTGAAATAAGTCTTTCTGGATGCCTACAGTATCTGACTATACCATGGGATAGTATGCTGTTTACTTTTCAAGCACAATTTTATAAGAAATAGCCAGCAACATACTAGTAGCTGGTTTAGACTGCTGTAATTTACACAGCATTACTGAATATTGGGAACATTCTGTAATGCTTACATACATATATATATATATATATATATATATATATATATTTTTTTTTTTTTTTTTTTAATGTTTTCTTTTTTGTGATTTTTCTTAGAAATTCTGTCAGTACTTTGAAATCCATACATATATTCTTGATTCTTTTGCTTAATATATTTTTCTATTTAAAATTATAATTGTGCACACCTGACACTAGTCACTACAAGAAGGACCCAGCAAAGACAGAGTCATCACTGTGTAACACTTTATAACACCTGTAGTGGAGGCCTATGGGATGCAAGCAAAGTGTTTTAAATACCATTTTTTTGCTTTAATTGTACTCTCAATATATAAAATGGACTTTTTTGATTGTAAAATATGTAGTTTTTACTTTAATTATGTCAATGGAGCAGTATTGATTATGTTCAGAATATGTGCATTTGTATGTACTATATTTGGAGTAGCTGTACAATTAATTCCTAATTGTGTCACCTTCTAATGACATCATAAGGGGACAAACAGTATGTGGTTCAGTATCTAGAGTAATTGGGAGTCTTGCTTTGGCAGGAACAGGTTTTGAGGTTCTCCAACTTTCTTTGTTAATGAATCTCATTCCCTATTCTGTGCCCAAAAATGCATGAGGACTTGGCAGGAGAGCTTTGTCTGCCTGATGTGTTCTCTGGCAACAGCTCCAGCTGTATGTCAGACCTGGTCTTGATGACAGATAGTTAGGTTTGACTTACAGGTAGAGCTGCATGGCCATAAGGCTCTCCAACTCAGGAACTCCACCTGTAGGATGGCATGACTGTCATCATCCAAGAAGAGAGATGGGAGTGTGAGGCCACAATTCCTCCTGAGAATTTAAATGCATTTAGTTGTTTGTTAATTTATTGTCTGGTTACCAGACTGGCTGATTCTGCTGCAGAGTGCAGAAAACATGCCTATACACTAGAAGCTGTTTACTCTTATTGCACCATCAACAGGACCACATGACTCAAAATTAGGAAGTAGATGGAAATTGTTAAGCATACAGGAAATGCAAACACAAATAAATGTAATAAATATAGTTCCAGTGAAGATAATAAAATAAAAACTATGTATATTAAAATCAGAAAACACACTTTACATGAGCATAATTACTGCAAAAAGAAATGATATGAATAACACCGTTGCAGATAATCTTTAAGGACATACAAACATATATAAGAACATACATAGTTTCTGAATGCCTGTGAGTTTTTACTTTTCAGTAGCAGTTCAGGGAAAAAGCTCCGAAGTATTGCAAAACCATTTTTAGAGCAATAATTTTACAGTCTTCAAAAATAGGACAAACACATCTACAGATTAAATAATTATACCAAAGTAGTCATAACTTAACAACATTAGTTAAAAATAGATACAAAGTATATGACAATTGTTTAATATTTGCAGAAATTTTAGCCAGGTTTGATAAATTAAAGGTAAGTTAATATACAAACAGGAATTATAGTATGTAGAGAGAGAGAGACAAAAACAGGGTTATGGCAAATTTAGACAGAGTGTCAGGGGGGAGAAATTGATTGAAGTTAGGAAGTGGGTGAAGAACAGGGAGTAAGGAAGTGTAAGGTATGAGTGGTTATTTGTTTATAATTAGGAATATAGTTTATCTTGGGCTTGAGCAAGAACAGAAAAATATTTTGGCTAGGAAGTCTTTCAGTATAGTTTTAAAGGACTGGAGGGAGGGTATTGACCTGATGAATATAGTTAAGGAGTTCTGGGCTTAGCAACATGGTGTGAGTACAGACCATGCTCAGCATATTAGATAGGTTTGTGGACAGAGAGAAGTTTTTGTTCACTGGATCACAATGACTAAGTAGGAACACAGTCGGGTAGAATGCTATTTAATGCTGGACAAGCAGATGGATGCTGCATAAATTTATAGGTGGTAAGAAGGTGTCTATGTTATTTGATGGGGTAGATCTAACCAGTTTTAGGCTTTTTAGTGCTATACAGTGGAGGGTTTTGAAAGGGATATTTTATGCAAATTTAGCCACTTTATTATAATGTTGTTCAAGTTTTGCTTTTTGTGATGCCTGGAGGCTAGTAAGAGTGGAAGTGCCATAAAGTAGTAAGGGCAGGAGTAATTTTATTTGCATTGGTGAGAAAGTTTTCAGGTGTATAAAGCATCCCTACTGTTTGGTGATTTTTTTTATGCATTTTTGTATATGCAGGTCTAATTTAAGATTATCGTCCACTAACATCCCTAATAATTTGCTATGGGAAGTGACTTCAGTGGTTGTTATTGGTTCATAGGTACATACTAGGCTAATGACAACCAGGGGCCTTTATAAGCCTTGCCAGTCAACTTAACCTAATTGTGTTCCCTTGTAACATGTGCGTCTAAATTGGTGCACTGTGCTAATTAGGAGGGGTATGTTAGTTAGAGAGTTGCTAAAAAGTTATGTGGGGGGTATTAGTTAGGGAACGTTTACCTTCGGCCTCTGTTTATATGAGTCATGGCAGCCAGCTCGGGGGTGAATTTACAATTTGCCATCCAGTGTCAGTTAGGAAATGCATACTTTTGGCCTGTGTCTATAAAAGACATTGGGGTCAGCCTGGGGATGAATTTACATTTTCCCATCCGATGGTCAAACTTACATTTTAAATAGGGTTAGGGATGGACTGTGCTTCACATGGATGTGAAGCCTATTCCAGAGCATGGGAATCCTTTGAGAGACATGTATCTCACCAGTGTATTCTATTTATGTCACAAGCAAAGTTTAAATACCTGGATCTAGTGTTTCATTTCTGGGTGTGCAAAAACTCCATCAGGGCTGGATCAAAGGATGCCTTATGTGCTATGCACAGATCACCTCTCAGCAACCTGTAGTGGACTGAGTATAGAGAAAGGTGATCTGTATAGGACAATGTGTTAATGCCCTGGATTCTCTTGGTGAGAAACCTCTGTGAGTGTTTTAACTGCTGCATATGCCTAGTCAGGTAAATCCTGAGGGGGGCATTGTACTCAATAATGAGTCTGATAAGGGACAAGTAGAGTGGTACTATAACTTCCTTGGAGCTGGATGCCATACCCTAACTTATAAGTTGACAACATAGATTGATTTTCTTACTACCTTGGCTACATTTTGGTCACAGGCCAGATTACTATCTAGATATGTTCCCAGATCTCTAACTACTGGGTCAACTCTTAGGGGTGTCTTTATCAATGGAGTAATTTGCCTATGTGGATGTTTTCCCAAAAGGCACTATAATGCACTTCTTTGCATTGAGTTTTAATCTGTGGCATTGGCATCAGTAATTTGTTCCTCTTGCAGGATGTTGGTGTCGTGGGAGGAATTTGTGATAGCTCCCAATTTGCAGTCATCTACAAACTTGGTGAGCCTGGGGTCCTTGACATTAGCTTTGACTTCCAACAAGTATATGCCAAACAGGAGTGGGCCCAACACAGAGACCTATAGTACTCCACTGGCGACCTTCCTCTTGGTGGATGTGGTCTCACCAATCCTGACTTCTTGGGTCCTATATGTGAGCTATCTAGCAATTCAGTGAGTTATGTATGGATTTATGCCTAGTTTGATGAGTTTTATCGCAATACCTGTGTGGGGTTTCATATCAATGCCTTAGGCAGCTCTTGATAGGCTGTATGCATCATTTTCCCTTCATCAGTTGCCTTGGTTACCTTCTCAAAGATGTCTGTCAGGTTAAGTAGGCATGACCTTCTCTTGATAAAACTCAACTGGGATGGGTCCATTGTCTACAGGTTGCCAATGTCTTTGTTGATCATTTCCATGAAAATATGTGTGGTTTAGATACCTGGAGCTTTATACTGATGAGCATTTTATTTACTAGAAAGACTACAATTTGATTTTATTTACTTCTATGTAATGCACATGAATGGCTTTACATGGTTTGTTTTAAGAAGAATATTGCACTAGGTTACAAAGACTTTTGAATTTGTGCATATAAGAAAAATGCTTTCTATATAAGTTGAGTGACATGTAATCAAGATGAACCAGGCATGTATTCAAGAACCAGATGCACAATGATCATGCTGCCATGTCTAATACTCAGCTGTAGCTCTTGCTCACAGTGCTGTTCACTGTACAAAGAAAAGTAACACTTCTAAGTCTCATATCCTCTGCTTGGGAGAGGAGTGTAGGCCTTCAACCACTCATCCTGACAACCAGAATTTCACTTACCAACACCAGATCCTAGCAACAGAGACAGATACCCATTCTATATCTATATTAGTGGGTTGGCATGATTTTTTAAAGCTAAGAAAAATGTATAAGTCCTATAGAAACATCCTAATGTCTTATTATTGCAGTATGTTATAAGTTGCCAGGTAATAACTGCCTTTCTGATGGTTTAGAATTTCAATGGCATGGCATTGCAAAAGTACTGATAATAAACACACATAAATGAAATAGTGATTCATGTGTTTCATTAGAGGTTAGAGTGCACTTATGCAAACCTAGTAGATAACATGTGAATCTGCATTTATTATTTGCTATCTGTATTTAATCAATGTGGATCACTTTCTCGGAAATTAAGTTTGGTGCATACCATAAAGCAATACTTGACTTCCATAAAAGATGAACATTGCAGTTGTTTAAGTTGTATTCAGCATAAGACACTATTCTAACAAGAATATATCTGTGACACCCCACCACTGGACCATTAATCAAGGAGCCTCAATCCTCAACACTAGCACCAGTGGAGGGCGTACATTGGGAGGACAAAAGGTACACACACAGTATGTCCAGATGCAGCTCTCTGCATCAAGTACAATTTCCCTTAAGAGCGCACAGAGACCACAGTCAGTCCAAGGCTAGATCCTCTACCTTTCTCCAGATCCCCAGTAAGACTCCCCACTGACACAGCTATACAGCTATAGAGTTGAGATCTCAGCTGAGTGGTCAAGCAATGCCTCCAGCACCCTCTCTGTCCAGCCAGTACTCTGTGTCCCTGCTCAAGTAGCGGACACACACACACACACACACACACACACACACACACACACACACACACACACACACACACACACACACACACACACACACAGGCACACACACACACTTTGAGGTTTGATTTACACACACACAAATGCGTGCACACACACACACACACACACACACACACACACACACACACACACACACACACACACACACACACACACACACACACACACCTACCCGAAAAAGGCTGGCACAGGTTTACTAGCTATGCCCCCTTCTGCCCAGACTATAAGGTAGTTATCACTGCCACCAGCCAACTCCTTATCAGCCATTTTAATGCCCTTAACAAAGGGTGTCCAATCTTACTGTGTAATATTACTATTAACACAAATGGTAGTTTGACCAAGAGCAAGGCTATTAGGAGTGGCCCACAGTATCACCAAATAAATATGCAAGTACTCTCAGAACTTAAATATCTCTAGACAGATCAGCCACAATGAAAGGCTTAAATATATTTAATAATAAATATTAAAAGAATAAGAAAATCCTCAGTATATATTTACAGTGACAGTAGAGTTCTAAATCACAGAAAATATTTAAAACAACATTGCATACATAAATAAAGAAAACATCCAAATTAAGGTTTTCTAAATTACTGACTATATCTAACAGAAATACTGTTTCCTAGGCTTACTTACTCATACATGGCAGATGTATGGTGAATGGATCTTGTTAGGTCCAAGGCAGAATACAGAATGCTCTGTCTCTTTCTCAGAGACTTCTTAAATTAATATCTCAATTATTACTGCTGTGATAGCTTGCAGAATGACATAATTTCTTGTTATCGGACTCTATCTCAGGTAAAACCCCCATTGCTGAAAGCTAGCAGTATTTAGCATCCACTTGTGAAAATATATAGACAAGGGCATTTCCTCAGATCTTTGGCAAATGGTGGAAGTCATAAAACAATTTACATTCCTCCACATTTAAAGACAAAACTTTTCTAGTACAGACATTATTTCTCCTGCTGCACTGAAACTGAAAAATAACATCTTTTTATTGCATGGCCATAATGTATTTTAATTTCAGCTATTTTTCTTACGTTAACCTTCTGTATTCCAATTTCCACTGTTAAAGTATATACATCTAAGCAGCAGTGCAGGTACATTTCTTTTCTATTCCAGTAGGGCATGTTGTGGTTACATTTTAAGATCTTTGCAAAAACCTTTTCAACACACACTTCTGTACCAGCAGTTTGATATACACCTGACATACAGTTTTAATACATTTGTAACATAGGTATCTTATATGAATCATGTTGATATTCACAAATGACATATAATTATTTACAAAATTCCAGATAGCTGGACATCTGACCTCTGTAAATATTGCTGCAAGAATAGAGGATCTGTTATTGTTTTGTATAAGGTTAATAACACTAAATACAAGAGTCATTTACAAAAAAAATCTGTTCATGATATAGTAAAAAAAATGAATAGTTTTAAACAGACTTATAAGCACCTAAACAATACTGATTATTTAAAATACTTTTGGTCCCCACTTCTTCGTCACAATGCTCTTTCAGTCTGTCTTAAAAAAATAACTACAGTTCTTATTAATTCAGATATCAAGAAATTGTGTAATACCCTACCCTCTTTCTCACATCTTTGGATATGCAGATATGTTGTTACATCTACACAATATCTACCTGTATCACCATACCTTTTTTGCTCAAACCCACTCTCCTGCCAGCCCTCTGATGACCAGGATATCAGCTCATTTGGTCTACCATGCTGCAGAAGGAAATGCATCTGCTGAGGCTGTGAGCTGGCTCTAAAAATGCTGATTTAATATCGATCTTTCAAACCAAGATTCGAAAGACATGTACATCTAGTGATTTAGATATTCAACAAGTGTGCTTTTAAAAACGATATGCTTACAAATGTTTCAGAAGGAGGAAGAAAGTGTGTTCATACTGTTCAACAAATGTTTAAAAAAAAAACTCTCACCTGTCTGAAGGAAGAATCTTAGTCATTCCAGGACAATTATCCATTTTGTTATTATCTCAGTAATAATGAGAGGAAACTGTTTCAGGTTTTCTGACCAGAGAGAGAGAGAAAGAAAGTAATTCCCACTAAGAAGTTTTTAGAGTAAAGCAAAGAAGATGAGATTAGCCCCATGGATAACAGGCAGCCAATTATTTCTAGCTAGAGTTTCAGCATTGGAGGAATAGGTTGATAAAGCTCTGACTACTGCCCAGATAACATGAGCTTATCTAGAAGTTTGGGCATGTGCCAGGACTGGCAGGAAGGATGGGCAGCCCATCCTGGGGAGAGGGGCACAGCCAGCCATACAGTCTGCCACATGCCAACAGGTTGACATGAGCAAAAAGCACCCTGTTGACTGCCTGAATGATGCCCCCAAAGCTGCTCACACCTCAGTTCTGGATGGAATCCCTGGATTAGGGAAATTAATGGACACTATCTGAATGGGGGGGGGGGGGGCTTGATGGCCACAAGCTATGAAGAGCAAAATAACTTAAAAATATTTCTAACTAGAGTAATGCAGTGGTGTTCTTTGCAACCTACTAATGTAATAATAGACAGACATGTCTTATTAAACAATTTCTTGCATCCATTAGTATTATCTAGAAATCTCAATACAATGAAGGCAAGAGCATCATTAAGGTTTAGCATAGGGTATTTTTGGCTCAGCAGCTCCTTGACTAAGTTTGGCATCCTGACTATGGAAAAAGTATTTTTGGTAACTTAGTCATTGTAAAAAGAGAAAGAAAATGAGGGGTCTGTCAAGTCTTTTTGTATTTAAACAGAATGATGTGACAGAAAACTGAATCCATAAGGTCAGAAATGTGCAGGCTGTGTGCATAGCAGTGTCTTTGGGTAGTCCCAAATATCATCATATGGGTTTTTGGAGGTGATAGCATGAACACCAAAGCATCTAAACCTGTTCCAGTGGGTTCACTATAGAATTTCGAAATACTGAAACCCCGAATTTCAGTATTTCGAAATGCTATAACCGACAGCTTTAAATCGCAAAACCCCAGAAGCGTGAAATTCAAAATCCCAAAGTTCGGAGATTTTGAAATAGCACCTCTGGTGTTGCGGTGTGTAAATGGATAGGTGTAAGTTCAGGTAGGTATGTATGTGTAAGTGTATTGGTTATGGGCTTTAATGTATGTTAGTGTGTGTTGTGGCTGTGATGTGTATGTGCAAGGAACTGTGAACTGTGTGGATGTGAGCTACCTTTGTGTGTGTTATTGTGCGATCTCGGAGTTAGTATATATAAGTTGGGGTGAGGGGGGCATAGGGGGAATTGCCTCCCTGCTTGTCTGTAGTGTAGGATTGTTTGTTTGATTGTGGGGGGGGGGCATTGTGTGTATGTGCATGTGTGTGGTGTATTTGTAGTGTAGGTTCGAGATTTTAAATTTCGTAGTTCTGGGGTTTCAGGATTTAAAGCTTTTGGCTATAGAATTTCGAAATACTGAAATTCGGGATTTCAGTATTTCGAAATTCCATAGTGAACCCGTTCCAGTAGTTAGTAAAACATAATACAGTGCTGTGTTGTGTCAAATGAGTGTAGTTCTAAGACAATAAATAGGAGGCACAGGTAAAGTAAATAACTGAAGGACTACCCTTTCTTGCTGAGAGGTTATTAATAAACTGATAAAGAGTAAAACACAGCTAGAAGATACCATGACCTGAGAGGCTTAGAAAGAAGGTAAATATCAGTATGTGCTATAAGTAAAGCAGACAAGGAATACTAGATATAGGACTGAAGGACAGTCACCTGAAGATCCTTTTTAATATGTGGCTTCTATGGAAGGCTTTGGCAGAACCAGATAATTCAGCAGTATTATCAAGATTACAAACTGTGGGAAAATAAAATAATACAAAGTAATATATTGATTATAACAGCTGAGAAATAAATACAGGAGAAATAATGTTGTTACAAAAATGGGACAAGTAACACTGACAGCAAATGATTGGACTAGTATATGCATAGAGTAGTGTTATTTAGAAATCTAAATTTGAATGAATGTGTTACTAAAATCACAGGGCACAAAAGGAAAATTTATACTGTATAGACAGTTATACAGTGGTGTAAGATAGACTGCCAAGAGCCGTTTAATCAAATGTACCTTTAAAATATGCAAGTTCCCCAAAAATGAGTTTAAAGGCAAGTCATATTTTTTTGAGAGAGAAACTCAGTCAGAGTTCCCTGCAACCCTATACTTAATATAATCATTTCCAGGGTCAGTGCACTTTCAAATAAGGACAAATCCTCCTTGAACTAACACCTTCAGATAATGTGATTTTTTAAACTTAATTAGCCAAAACAGTTAATCAGAGCAGCAGCTTTCAGCTAATTTGAATACTGTTATTGTACATCTTTAAAATAAGTAATAATCTAACTTATCTTAACTTAACTATTAACTCTGACAACTCAACAAAGATAGTGACCCAGTTCAAGAAATTTTTCACAAAACTCCATTCAACCCCTAGCTAAATCATATTCAACCCCAACCACCAACAAACCACCCAACTTCAACACTACTAATCTGGGCTTCTCACTGCAACCTATTCCAGTCTCCACTATTAAAAAGATGCTTACTAAACTCAAACCTACAGCCCTCTCTGCAGACAATCTACCAGCTGAATTATTAAAAATTGCTACTAATGCTATTCCATTCCCCATAACAATCCTCATCAATTGCTCTATAACTAAAAGCTTAGTTACCCACCTCTGGAAAATTGCCTATATCACCCCAATCCACAAAGGAGGTAACTCCAAAGAACTAACTAACTATCGACCAATAGCCATACTCTCTCCATTATCCAAAATCCTTGAAAGATGCGTACACACACAAATGACTTTCCTTGACTCTCATAATGTACTAACTAAAGCACAACATGGCTTTAGACCTTCACATAGCACCACTGCAGCTCTTATGTCCTTCACACAAACAGTCAACAAACACAGAAACTATGTCTCAGCCATATTCTTAGACCTTTCCAAGGTATTCAATATGGTAAACCACAACAAACTTATTGACACTCTCGCAGAACTAAATCTAAGCCCATCCACCACTTCCTGGTTCAGAAATGATCTAACAGACAGACAACAGGCAATCAGATGGCAACAGGAACTCTCCTCATTGCTGCCAGTCTCATTAGGGGTCTCACAAGGTTCCATTCTTGGGCCACTCCTATTTTCTATCTTTACCAACAAACTACACACAGCCACGCTCCATGCCTCCATCATACAATACGCAGATGATTCCACACTCATCTGCACCTCTCCCTCTCCTGAGACTCTCCACCACCAAACACAATCCTCTTTTCTTGCTATCGAACACTGGCTCTCAGATTCACAACTAATACTAAACCCCAATAAGACTCAGCTTATCATCTTTTCTCCCACACAAAACTCCTCCCATAATATTAACTTTAACATTACCTCCATTAACAACACAATCATATCAACAGTTACCTACACAAAACTACTAGGGTTTATTATAGACAGCCAATTGAAATTTGACATACATATATCCAGCACCGTAAAAAAAGTGCATAAAAAACTTGCCATATTATACAGTTCCTAACCGACTCCACCCAAGTCACCATTGCACATACTCACCTTATTTCCACACTCTTATATCATCTCCAATACTCACCAATTTCAGAAAATCAGACCTTGTCATTCTTCAAAGCTGCTATAATAAAACTGCCAAATTTGCAACAAATATGCCTCATAGAATCCATCACTGCACTCCACTAAAAACTCTTGGTTGGCTGGAACTTCCCAACCTTATTCTTTATAACCAACAGCCCACAAACTTCTTCACTCCCCTGACAAAATCCCTGCTCTACAAAACCTACTTCACCCAGGTACCAAAACTAGAGTTTTGCGATCAAATCAGAAACTCCTACTAGAATTAACCAAAGCCAATTACTCCACTGGCACTTTCCTCTACAGCAACTTTGTTGCTAAGCAGTGGAACAGCCTACCTCCCAACATCACAGCAATAACTACACTCACACCCTTCAAAAAAGCCTTAAAATCCCATCTACAACATCTCTGGCTATGTAACTGCACTAACCCTAACTAATCTCCTGTTAGTAATTTGTCTACTAATACATCTCTCTCCCTCTCTATTCACTCTACCCCACCCCACTACCTCACCTTTTCTTTGCTCTACTACTCCAGTTACACTTCCCTCTCAAATCTCTCTGCTTCTCCCACTAAATGTCCTCTTCCTTTCCTTAATCCATCTGACTTCCTATACATCCCACCTTCCATTACTAACACCATTAACACCCGTAACTTTATTCTTCATCCTCTTCATGTCTACAACCTTCCTACTTACCATAACTTAACCTTTGCCACCTACTACCTATCCCTTCTCCCCTCTTCTCAGAACTCTTCATATCTACTCTATCCTTAACACATATCTCATCCTACCTGCATTATTACAATATATATATATATATATATATATATATATATATATGTATATATATATATATATATATATATATATATATAAAATCCAACAACTCTGAAGTGTTTAATGTTTAAACTCTGTCTTTGTAAGGTATTATTTTTCAACAGGATTATTTATAGACTTAAAAATGTATGTATGTTATATATATATATATATATATTCATGTAATCCAATGTATTTCTACTGTCTATTGTAATACTTTACACTGTACTTGGAGGTTTTCTCCCCAGGCCTCCGCTGAAAAGGACGTGTCCAGATGGACTTTACCATTTAACAAATGTAAAATAAATAATAAATAATAAAAAGATAATTATTATTATAATTATTAGTCAAAAAACAATTAAATGCTGTTGAAAGCAATTTGAAAAAATATCTAAAATTTGACCTTGGGAGGCCAGTAATGAGAGTATCTATAGATTGGCAAGAACTCTGATAAAATAGAAGTTATTAACTAATTTTATTTTTTTATTTATTTATCCTTTGTTGACCGGGTTAGTCCAACTAGGCTAGTAGCCTTTTTTCAGGGGAGACCCAAGGTGGTATGTATACTACTAGGGACATTTGGCCAGGGCATCTAGAAACTTTCCATACTCTTTTCTATGTGTTGTAAGATCTTTTAAATCCACCTGTGTTACCACTAACTCAAGCAGATGGGGCCTCAATTTAACATCTCATCGAAAGATGGTCAGAAGTGCAGCACCGACCTTATCCTTCACTACAGTGTCAATAATCAATCTACTCGAAACAGCTAGACTTAACAAATGACTGAGGACAGCACAGTAATATTTAACATTGTGTTACTCTGCTGGCAGAAGTGTTTATCTTTGTGCCTTAACACCATGTAGCACTTCTTAACCATTAAGTAACAGATTGTGCTGAAATGTCAGATGTGCTGACACAGAGAAAACCCATCCCTCTTTGTAATCAAGGATTAGGTTAAAATTAAAAAACACTTGTCAAAGGTCTTGTTCTACTGGAAAATGGCATTGAGTAAGGCAGAATGCAAAGTCTTGTAGTCTGCATCTTGACCAGCTGGCAAAATGAAGTTTACACCAGTAATTCATGAAAAGGGCAAAAGTGGAGACAAAAAAGCATCCATGTGATCCCTTTAGGACAGTATGGGTAAAAACTTTAGCATTCATGTTAGCAGAAATAGTAACAGCAGTGATCCTGAGTCCTTGTTTAGGGTGGGGGAGTAGGATAGAGAAGACTGAATTGTGTAATGAGCATTTAGACAAATAATATAACACCAGTTCTAATGAACACAAATGTGGATTTCATTTAGACAAATAATATAACACCAGTTCTAATGAACACAAATGTGGATTTCATTTAGACAAATAATATGACACAGGTCTTGAATGTGAGACATAGTTTGCAGAGATTTCAGCTGTAACCATAAGCAGTTCAGGCAACAAAGTTAATTGCACCAGAAAAATCCACGCTGGAGCTACAGCTGGGCAAGCAGTTCTGCATCCTCTTCTCTGCTAGCATCTTCACAAATGAATTTATTCCATTCAGAATGTAAAACCACGTTGTTATTTAATTTCACTTCTAAAATGAGCTTTACTGCTAACCATATGAAAAATAAATAATATACTGATTTCCAGACAGCTATAACTGAATATCACTATTAAATCCGCATGATAGCCACATATTTTACATTTATCAGCAGTATTTGCTATATTTGGATAACTGTGTGGATATTTGGATAACTCCATAAATGTTTTTATGTAAACATAGCTAGATTATCTTAATCCCCTTTGCAGAATACATAACACAGTGCTACCAACCTTGTAATACTTTTCAAAAAATGATTTTCATTTAATCAAGAAAATGCAACTAGGAATTAAGTTATTGCATACTTCAACTTTCAAACTTAAAGACTACAAAATTATATTTATCCAGGTTCTGTACATTAAATGTTTATCATGCATATATTGCAGTGCATAAAGACTTGTTTCACCCGTGAGAAGCCAGCTTGTTGTATCAAATAATACCATAAAACGTGTCTCCTAAACAAAGTCTCATACTTAGTACTCAACATCTGATGCATTGTTTATTTTATCGTTTACTGAGAAATAAGGCAATTCAGATTAATGTTCACTTCTTTTACTAAAAGATAAATAGCATCTGTAGGTTTATAGGTAAGTGCTAAGCAATTCAGTCTGCAGATTATTACAAAACTAGGCAATAGCTCATATGGAAAAGTTCCCTCTAGTCTAAGAGGGTGCAAAACAAACAGACAAAGGAAGCACTTGAGGTTGTCCATTCAATTATGTAGATTTACCTTGAAGGTGGCAAGGCTGTTACTCTGCTTGAATGTAGTGAAAGTTTGCTCCAATGGTGAGTGCAATGGTGGAATGGGAATGTATCATTGCAACGTGTTTTATTTATTTATTACTGAAGGTTTAGTTCCTTTAACAAGGTTTTGATGACTCATTTGTTCTGTGAAGAAACAGAAGGTCAGACAGGGTTGGATATTTCATGACTTGAAAGGCTAGACACAAATCTCCACAGAGGAGTCTATAAGAAACTGAATATATAGAAAGAGGGCTGCCAGTTTGTCCTGATAACGAAGATTTTTGAGGCCACTGATCTATTTAGCTACGATCACTGTGGTGTCTTAAGCTGAGTGAAATGTTTTGACAAATATATGACAAAAGGGATATTATATTCATTAATGGGTCTGGTGAGATACAAGTAAAGAGGAACTGAGATTTATTTGCATCTACAGGATATGCCTTTGGAAATTAGATGAGTCAGATAGAAGGCTCTCCTACGCTTTCCTACCTACCGCAGAAGCATGATGGTGAAAAGATAAAGAATTATCAAGAAGAGTGGCCTTAGTGTGTCTGATTGTATGGTGTGCCACCTCTATGACCTGAAAGATGTTCTGCTTGCCAAAATTAACTACACTACATTTTTTCACATTTGATTTGAGACCATTACTCCTATTCCAGTTGTTGACATGGTCTAACCCACGGAAGATTGAATAACAACTCAATTTACAGTTATTTGCTAGCTTAGATAACTAT